>NC_057797.1:223216193-223516193 GCF_018294505.1 Triticum aestivum
ATGTCCGGGGCTACCAGGGGCAACTCTGGGCTGGCCTACCCAACGTCTTGCTCATCCGGTGTGCCCTGAGAACGAGATATGTGCAGATCCTATCGGGATTTCTCGATGAAGGAAATATGCCCTAGAGGCAATAATAAAGTTATTATGTATTTCCTTATATCATGATAAATGTTTATTATTCATGCTTGAATTGTATTAACCGGAAACATAATACATGTGTGAATACATAGACAAACAGAGTGTCACTAGTATGCCTCTACTTGACTAGCTCGTTAATCAAAGATGGTTATGTTTCCTAACCATGGACAAAGAGTTGTTATTTGATTAGCGGGATCACATCATTAGGTGAATGATCTGATTGACATGACCCATTCCATTAGCTTAGCACCCGATCGTTTAGTATGTTGCTATTGCTTTCTTCATCACTTATACATGTTCCTATGACTATGAGATTATGCAACTCCCATTTGCCGGAAGAACACTTTGTGTGCTACCAAACGTCACAACGTAAGTGGGTGATTATAAAGGTGCTCTACAGGTGTCTCCAAAAGTACATGTTGGGTTGGCGTATTTCGAGATTAGGATTTGTCATCCGAATGTCGGAGAGGTATCTCTGGGCCATCTCGGTAATGCACATCACACAAGCCTTGCAAGCATTACAACTAATGAGTTAGTTGCAAGATGATGTAATACGAAACGATTAAAGAGACTTGCGGTAACGAGATTGAACTAGGTATTGAGATACCGACGATCGAATCTCGGGCAAGTAACATACCGATGACAAAGGGAACAACGTATGTTGTTATGCGGTCTGACCGATAAAGATCTTCGTAGAATATGTAGGAGCCAATATGAGCATCCAGGTTCCGCTATTGGTTATTGACCAAAGACGTGTCTCGGTCATGTCTACATTGTTCTCGAACCCGTAGGGTCCGCACGCTTAAGGTTTCAATGACAGTTAGATTATGAGTTTATGAGTTTTGATGTACTGAAGTTAGTTCGGAGTCCCGGATGTGATCACGGACATGACGAGGAGTCTCGAAATGGTCGAGACATAAAGATTGATATATTGGAAGGCTATATTCGGACACCGGAAGTGTTCCGGGGAAGTTTCGGATAAAACCGGAGCACTGGGGGGTTACCAGAACCCCCCGGGGGATTAATGGGCCTCATGGGCCTAAAGTGGAGAAGAGGAGGGGCTGCCAGGGCAGGCCGCGTGCCCCCTCTCTCCCTAGTCCGAATTGGACAAGGAGGGAGGGGCGGCGCCCCCCTTTTCCTTCTCTCCTCCCCCCTCTCCTACTTGGACAAGGAAAGGGAGGGGAGTCCTACTCCCGGTAGGAGTAGGACTCCTCCTGCGCGCCTCCTACTAGGGCCGGCCGCACCCCCCCCCCCTTGGATCCTTTATATACGGAGGCAAGGGGCACCCCTAGCCACACAAGTTGATCCACGTGATCATATTCTTAGCCGTGTGCGGTGCGCCCTTCCACCATAATCCTCGATAACATTGTAGCGGTGCTTAGGCGAAGCCCTGCGACGATAGTACATCTAGCTCGTCACCACGCCATCGTGCTGACGGAACTCTTCCCCGACACTTTGCTGGATCGGAGTCCGGGGATCGTCATCGAGCTGAACGTGTGCTAAAACTCGGAGGTCCCGTAGTTTCGGTGCTTGATCGGTCGGGCTGTGGAGACGTACGACTACATCAACCAAAGTCAACGCTTTCGTTGTCGATCTGCAAGGGTACATAGATCACACTCTCCTCCTCCCGTTGCTATGCATCACCATGATCTTGCGTGTGCGTACGAATTTTTTTGAAATTACTACGTTCCCCATCAGTGGTATCAGAGCCTTGGTTTTATATGTTGATGTCATATGCACGAGTAGAACACAAGTGAGTTGTGGGCGATATAAGTCATACTGCTTACCAGCATGTCATACTTTGGTTCGGCGGTATTGTTGGACGAAGCGGCCCGGATCGACGTTACGCGTACGCTTACGCGAGACCGGTTCTCCCGACGTGCTTTGCACATAGGTGGCTTGCGGGTGACAGTTTCTCCAACTTTAGTTGAACCGAGTGTGGCTACGCCCGGTCCTTGCGAAGGTTAAAACAGCACCAACTTGACAAACTATCGTTGTGGTTTTGATGCGTAGGTAAGATTGGTTCTTGCTTAAGCCCGTAGCAGCCACGTAAAACTTGCAACAAACAAAGTAGAGGACGTCTAACTTGTTTTTGCAGGGCATGTTGTGATGTGATATGGTCAAGACATGATGCTAAATTTTATTGTATGAGATGATCATGTTTTGTAACTGAGTTATCGGCAACTGGCAGGAGCCATATGGTTGTCGCTTTATTGTATGCAATGCAATCGCGTTGTAATGCTTTACTTTATCACTAAGCGGTAGCGATAGTCGTGGAAGCATAAGATTGGCGAGACGACAACGATGCTACAATGGAGATGAAGGTGTCGCGCCGGTGACGATGGTGATCACGACGGTGCTTCGAAGATGGAGATCACAAGCACAAGATGATGATGGCCATATCATATCACTTATATTGATTGCATGTGATGTTTATCTTTTATGCATCTTATCTTGCTTCGATTTACGGTAGCATTATAAGATGATCTCTCACTAATTATCAAGAAGTGTTCTCCCTGAGTATGCACCGTTGTGAAAGTTCTTCGTCCTGAGACACCACGTGATGATCGGGTGTGATAGGCTCTACGTTCAAATACAACGGGTGCAAAACAGTTGCACACGCGGAATACTTAGGTTATACTTGACGAGCCAAGCATATACAGATATGGCCTCGGAACACGGAGACCAAAAGGTCGAGCGTGAATCATATAGTAGATATGATCAACATAGTGATGTTCACCAATGAAACTACTCCATCTCACGTGATGATCGGACATGGTTTAGTTTATTTGGATCACGTAATCACTTAGAGGATTAGAGGGATGTCTATCTAAGTGGGAGTTCTTTAAGTAAATTAATTGAACCTAAATTTATCATGAAACTTAGTACCTGATAGTATCTTGCTTGTTTATGCTTGATTGTAGATAGATGGCTCGTGTTGTTGTTCCGTTGAATTTTAATGCGTTCCTTGAGAAAGCAAAGTTGAAAGATGATGGTAGCAATTACACGGACTGGGTCCGTAACTTGAGGATTATCCTCATTGCTGCATAGAAGAATTACGTCCTGGAAGCACCGCTGGGTGCTAGGCCTGCTGCTGGAGCAACACCAGATGTTATGAACGTCTGGCAGAGCAAAGCTGATGACTACTCGATAGTTCAGTGTGCCATGCTTTACGGCTTAGAATCGGGACTTCAACGATGTTTTGAACGTCATGGAGCATATGAGATGTTCCAGGAGTTGAAGTTAATATTTCAAGCAAATGCCCGGATTGAGAGATATGAAGTCTCCAATAAGTTCTATAGCTGCAAGATGGAGGAGAACAGTTCTGTCAGTGAGCATATACTCAAAATATCTGGGTATAATAATCACTTGATTCAATTGGGAGTTAATCTTCCAGATGATTGCGTCATTGACAGAATTCTCCAATCACTGCCACCAAGCTACAAGAGCTTCATGATGAACTATAATATGCAAGGGATGAATAAGACTATTCCCAAGCTCTTCGCAATGCTGAAAGCTGCGGAGGTAGAAATCAAGAAGGAGCATCAAGTGTTGATGGTCAACAAGACCACTAGTTTCAAGAAAAAGGGCAAAGGAAAGAAGAAGGGGAACTTCAAAAAGAACAGCAAGCAAGTTGCTACTCAAGAGAAGAAACCCAAACCTGGACCTTAGCCTGAAACTGAGTGCTTCTACTGCAAGCAGACTGGTCTAGAAGCGGAACTGCCCCAAGTATTTGGCGGATAAGAAGGATGGCAAGGTGAACAAAGGTATATGTGATATACATGTTATTGATGTGTACCTTACTAATGCTCGCAGTAGCACCTGGGTATTTGATACTGGTTCTGTTGCTAATATTTGCAACTCGAAACAGGGACTACGGATTAAGCAAATATTGGCTAAGGACGAGGTGGTGATGCGCGTGGGAAACGGTTCCAAAGTCGATGTGATCGCAGTCGGCACGCTCCCTCTACATCTACCTTCGGGATTAATATTAGACCTAAATAATTGTTATTTGGTGCCAGCGTTAAGCATGAACATTATATCGTGATCTTGTTTGATGCGAGACGGTTATTCATTTAAATCTGAGAATAATGGCTATTCTATTTATATGAGTAATATATTTTATGGTCATGCACCCTTAAAGAGTGGTCTATTTTTATTGAATCTCGATAGTAGTGACACACATATTCATAGTGTTGAAACCAAAAGATACAGAGTTAATAATGATAGTGCAACTTATTTGTGGCACTACCGATTAGGTCATATCGGTGCAAAGCGCATGAAGAAACTCCATACTGATGGACTTTTGGAACCACTTGATTATGAATTACTTGGTACTTGCGAACCGTGCCTCATGGGCAAGATGACAACAACACCGTTCTCCGGTACTATGGAGAGAGCAATAGATTTGTTGGAAATCATACATACATATGTATGTGGTCCGATGAGTATTGAGGCTCGTGGCGGATATCGTTATTTTCTGACCTTCACAGATGACTTAAGCAGATATGGGTATATCTACTTAATGAAACATAAGTCTGAAACGTTTGAAAAGTTCAAAGAATTTCATAGTGAAGTTGAAAATCATCGTAACAAGAAAATAAAGTTTCTACGATCTGATCGTGGAGGAGAATATTTGAGTTACGAGTTTGGTGTACATTTGAAACAATGCGGAATAGTTTCGCAACTCACGCCACCCGGAACACCACAGCGTAATGGTGTGTCCGAACGTCGTAACCGTACTTTACTAGATATGGTGCGATCTATGATGTCTCTTACTGATTTACCGCTATCGTTTTGGGGTTATGCTTTGGAGACGGCCGCATTCACCTTAAATAGGGCACCATCAAAATCCGTTGAGACGATGCCTTATGAACTATTGTTTAGCAAGAAACCAAAGTTGTCGTTTCTGAAAGTTTGGGGCGGTGATGCTTATGTGAAAAAGCTTCAACCTGATAAGCTCAAACCCAAATCGGAGAAATGTGTCTTCATAGGATATCCAAAGGAGACTATTGGATACACCTTCTATCAAAGATCCGAAGGCAAGACTTTTGTTGCTAAATTTGGAAACTTTCTGGAGAAGGACTTTCTCTCGAAAGAAGTGAGTGGGAGGAAAGTAGAACTTGACGAGGTAACTGTACCTACTCCCTTATTGGAAAGTACTACATCACAGAAACCTGTTTCTGTGACACCTACACCAGTTAGTGAGGAAGCTAATGATGATGATCATGAAACTTCAGAATAAGATACTACTGAACCTCGTAGATCAACGAAAGTGAGATCCACGCCAGAGTGGTACTGTAATCCTATTCTGGAAGTCATGCTACTAGATCATGATGAACCTACGAACTATGAAGAAGCGATGGTGAGCCCAGATTCCGCAAAATGGCTTAAAGCCATGAAATCTGAGATGGGATCCATGTATGAGAACAAAGTATGGACTTTGGTTGACTTGCACGATGATCGGCAAGTAATTGAGAATAAATGGATCTTCAAGAAGAAGACTAACGCTGACGGTGATATTACTGTTTACAAAGCTCGACTTGCCGCAAAAGGTTTTCGGCAAGTTCAAGGGATTGACTACGATGAGACCTTCTCACCCGTAGCGATGCTTAAGTCTGTCCGAATCATGTTAGCAATTGCCGCATTTTATGATTATGAAATTTGGCAGATGGATGTCAAAATTGCATTCCTGAATGGATTTCTGGAAGAAGAATTGTATATGATGCAACCAGAAGGTTTTGTCGATCCAAAGGGAGCTAACAAAGTGTGCAAGCTCTAGCGATCCATTTATGTACTGGTGCAAGCCTCTCGGAGTTGGAATAAACGCTTTGATAGTGTGATCAAAGCATTTGGTTTTATACAGACTTTTGGAGAAGCCTGTATTTACAAGAAAGTGAGTGGGAGCTCTGTAGCATTTCTGATATTATATGTGGATGACATATTACTAATTGGAAATGATATAGAATTTCTGGATAGCATAAAGGGATACTTGAATAAGAGTTTTTCAATGAAAGACCTCGGTGAAGCTGCTTACATATTAGGCATTAAGATCTATAGAGATAGATCAAAACGCTTAATTGGACTTTCACAAAGCACATACCATGACAAAGTTTTGAAGAAGTTCAAGATGGATCAAGCAAAGAAAGGGTTCTTGCCTGTGTTACAAGGTGTGAAGTTGAGTAAGACTCAATGCCCGACCATTGCAGAAGATAGAGAAAAAATGAAAGGTGTTCCCTATGCTTCAGCCATAGGCTCTATCATGTATGCAATGCTGTGTACCAGACCTGATGTGTGCCTTGCTATAAGTCTAGTAGGGAGGTATCAAAGTGATCCAGGAGTGGATCACTGGACAGCGGTCAAGAACATCCTGAAATACCTGAAAAGGACTAAGGATATGTTTCTCATATATGGAGGTGACAAAGAGCTCATCGTAAAAGGTTGCATTGATGCAAGCTTTGACACTGATCCGGACGATTCTAAATCGCAAACTGGATACATGTTTACATTAAATGGTGGAGCTGTCAGTTGGTGCAGTTCTAAACAAAGCGTTGTAGCGGGATCTACATGTGAAGCGGAGTACATAGCTGCTTCGGAAGCAGCAAATGAAGGAGTCTGGATGAAGGAGTTCATATCCGATCTAGGTGTCATACCTAGTGCATCGGGTCCAATGAAAATCTTTTGTGACAATACTGGTGCAATTGCCTTGGCAAAGGAATCCAGATTTCACAAGAGAACCAAGCACATCAATTCCATCTGGGATCTAGTCCAGGTGGGAGACATAGAGATCTGCAAGATACATACGGATCTGAATGTTGCAGACCCGTTGACTAAGCATCTTCCACGAGCAAAACATGATCAACACCAAGGCTCCATGGGTGTTAGAATCATTACTGTGTAATCTAGATTATTGACTCTAGTGCAAGTGGGAGACTGAAGGAAATATGCCCTAGAGGCAATAATAAAGTTATTATTTATTTCCTTATATCATGATAAATGTTTATTATTCATGCTAGAATTGTATTAACCGGAAACATAATACATGTGTGAATACATAGACAAACAGAGTGTCACTAGTATGACTCTACTTGACTAGCTCGTTAATCAAAGATGGTTATGTTTCCTAACCATGGACAAAGAGTTGTTATTTGATTAACGGGATCACATCATTAGGTGAATGATCTGATTGACATGACTCATTCCATTAGCTTAGCACCCGATCATTTAGTATGTTGCTATTGCTTTCTTCATGACTTATACATGTTCCTATGACTATGAGATTATGCAACTCCCGTTTGCCGGAGGAACACTTTGTGTGCTACCAAACGTCACAACGTAAATGGGTGATTATAAAGGTGCTCTACAGGTGTCTCCAAAAGTACATGTTGGGTTGGCGTATTTCGAGATTAGGATTTGTCACTCCGAATGTCGGAGAGGTATCTCTGGGCCCTCTCGGTAATGCACATCACATAAGCCTTGCAAGCATTACAACTAATGAGTCAGTGCAAGATGATGTATTACGAAACGAGTAAAGAGACTTGCCAGTAACGAGATTGAACTAGGTATTGAGATACCGACGATCGAATCTCGGGCAAGTAACATACCGATGACAAAGGGAACAACGTATGTTGTTATGCGGTCTGACCGATAAAGATCTTCATAGAATATGTAGGAGCCAATATGAACATCCAGGTTCTGCTATTGGTTATTGACCGGAGACGTGTCTCGGTCATGTCTACATTGTTCTCGAACCCATAGGGTCCACACGCTTAAGGTTTCAATGACAGTTATATTATGAGTTTATGAGTTTTGATGTACCGAAGTTAGTTCGGAGTCCCGGATGTGATCACGGACATGACGAGGAGTCTCGAAATGGTCGAGACATAAAGATTGATATATTGGACGGCTATATTCGGACACCGGAAGTGTTCCGGGGAAGTTTCAGATAAAACCGGAGCACCGGGGGGTTACCGGAACCCCCCGGGGGGTTAATGGGCCTCATGGGACTAAAGTGGAGAAGAGGAGGGGCTGCCAGGGCAGGCCGCACGCCCCCTCTCCCCCTATTCCGAATTGGACACGGAGGAAGGGGGGGGGGGCGCCCCCCCTTTTCCTTCTCTCCTTCCCCCTCTCCTACTTGGACAAGGAAAGGGAGGGGAGTCCTACTCCCGGTAGGAGTAGGACTCCTCATGCGCGCCTCCTACTAGGGCCGGCCGCACCCCCCCTTGGATCCTTTATATACGGAGGCAAGGGGCACCCCTAGACACACAAGTTGATCCACATGATCATATTCTTAGCCGTGCGCGGTGCCCCCTTCCACCATAATCCTCGATAACATTGTAGCGGTGCTTAGGCGAAGCCCTGCGACGATAGTACATCTAGATCGTCACCACGCCTTCGTGCTGACGGAACTCTTCCCCGACACTTTGCTGGATCGGAGTCCAGGGATCGTCATCAAGCTAAACATGTGCTAAAACTCGGAGGTGCCGTAGTTTCGGTGCTTGATCGGTCGGGCGGTGGAGACGTACGACTACATCAACCAAAGTCAACGCTTCCGTTGTCGATCTACAAGGATACGTAGATCACACTCTCCTCCTCTCGTTGCTATGCATCACCATGATCTTGCGTGTGCGTAGGAAATTTTTTGAAATTACTACGTTCCCCATCAGTGGTATCAGAGCCTAGGTTTTATATGTTGATGTTATATGCACGAGTAGAACACAAGTGAGTTGTGGGCGATATAAGTCATACTGCTTACAAGCATGTCATACTTTGGTTCGGCGGTATTGTTGGACGAAGTGGCCCGGACCGACATTACGCGTACGCTTACACGAGACCAGTTCTCCCGACGTGCTCTGCACATAGGTGGCTTGCGGGTGACAGTTTCTCCAACTTTAGTTGAACCGAGTGTGGCTACGCCCGGTCCTTGCGAAGGTTAAAACAACACCTACTTGACAAACTATCGTTGTGGTTTTGATGCGTAGGTAAGATTGGTTCTTGCTTAAGCCCGTAGCAGCCACGTAAAACTTGCAACAAACTAAGTAGAGGACGTCTAACTTGTTTTTGCAGGGCATGTTGTGATGTGATATGGTCAACACATGATGCTAAATTTTATTGTATGAGATGATCATGTTTTGTAACCGAGTTATCGGCAACTGGCAGGAGCCATATGGTTGTCGCTTTATTGTATGCAATGCAATCGCGCTGTAATGCTTTACTTTATCACTAAGCGGTAGCGATAGTCGTGGAAGCATAAGATTGGCGAGACGACAATGATGCTACGATGGAGATCAAGGTGTCGCGCCGGTGACGATGGTGATCACGATGGTGCTTCGAAGATGGAGATCACAAGCACAAGATGATGATGGCCATATCATATCACTTATATTGATTGCATGTGATGTTTATCTTTTATGCATCTTATCTTGCTTTGATTGATGGTAGCATTATAAGATGATCTCTCACTAATTATCAAGAAGTGTTCTCCCTGAGTATGCACCGTTGCGAAAGTTCTTCGTCCTGAGACACCACGTGATGATCGGGTGTGATAGGCTCTACGTTCAAATACAACGGGTGCAAAACAGTTGCACACGCGGAATACTCAGGTTATACTTGACGAGCCAAGCATATACAGATATGGCCTCGGAACACGGAGACCGAAAGGTCGAGCGTGAATCATATAGTAGATATGATCAACATAGTGATGTTCACCAATGAAACTACTCCATCTCACGTGATGATCGGACATGGTTTAGTTTATTTGGATCACGTAATCACTTAGAGGATTGGAGGGATGTCTATCTAAGTGGGAGTTCTTTAAGTAAATTAATTGAACCTAAATTTATCATGAAACTTAGTACCTAATAGTATCTTGCTTGTTTATGCTTGATTGTAGATAGATGGCTCATGCTGTTGTTCCGTTGAATTTTAATGCGTTCCTGGAGAAAGCAAAGTTGAAAGATGATAGTAGCAATTACACGGACTGGGTCCGTAACTTGAGGATTATCCTCATTGCTGCATAGAAGAATTACATCCTGGAAGCACCGCTGGGTGCCAGGGCTGCTGCTGGAGCAACACCAGATGTTATGAACGTCTGGCAGAGCAAAGCTGATGACTACTTGATAGTTCAGTGTGCCATGCTTTACAACTTAGAATCGGTACTTCAACGATGTTTTGAACGTCATGGAGCATATGAGATGTTCCAGGAGTTGAAGTTAATATTTCAAGCAAATGCCCGGATTGAGAGATATGAAGTCTCCAATAAGGTCTATAGCTGCAAGATGGAGGAGAACAGTTCTGTCAGTGAGCATACACTGAAAATATCTGGGTATAATAATCACTTGATTCAATTGGGAGTTAATCTTCCAGATGATTGCGTCATTGACAGAATTCTCCAATCACTGCCACCAAGCTACAAGAGCTTCGTGATGAACTATAATATGCAAGGGATGAATAAGACTATTCCCGAGCTCTTCGCAATGCTGAAAGCTGTGGAGGTAGAAATCAAGAAGGAGCATCAAGTGTTGATGGTCAACACGACCACTAGTTTCAAGAAAAAGGGCAAAGGAAAGCAGAAGGGGAACTTCAAAAAGAACATCAAGCAAGTTGCTACTCAAGAGAAGAAACCCAAACCTGGACCTTAGCCTGAAACTGAGTGCTTCTACTGCAAGCAGACTGGTCACTAGAAGCGGAACTGCCCCAAGTATTTGGCTGATAAGAAGGATGGCAAGGTGAACAAAGGTATATGTGATATACATGTTATTGATGTGTACCTTACTAATGCTCGCAGTAGCACCTGGGTATTTGATACTGGTTCTGTTGCTAATATTTGCAACTCGAAACGGGGACTACGGATTAAGCGAAGATTGGCTAAGGACGAGGTGACGATGCGTGTGGGAAACGGTTCCAAAGTCGATGTGATCGCAGTCGGCATGCTACCTCTACATCTACCTTCGGGATTAATATTAGACCTAAATAATTGTTATTTGGTGCCAGCGTTAAGCATGAACATTATATCTGGATCTTGTTTGACGCGAGACGGTTATTCATTTAAATCTGAGAATAATGGTTGTTCTATTTATATGAGTAATATCTTTTATGGTCATGCACCCTTAAAGAGTGGTCTATTTTTATTGAATCTCGATAGTAGTGACACACATATTCATAGTGTTGAAGCCAAAAGAGACAGAGTTGATAATGATAGTGCAACTTATTTGTGGCACTGCCGTTTAGGTCATATCGGTGTAAACCGCATGAAGAAACTCCATATTGATGGACTTTTGGAACCACTTGATTATGAATCACTTGGTACTTGCGAACCGTGCCTCATGGGCAAGATGACTAAAACACCGTTCTCTGGTACTATGGAGAGAGCAACAGATTTGTTGGAAATCATACATACAGATGTATGTGGCCCGATGAATATTGAGGCTCGTGGCGGATATCATTATTTTCTCACCTTCACAGATGACTTAAGCAGATATGGGTATATCTACTCAATGAAACATAAGTCTGAAACGTTTGAGAAGTTCAAAGAATTTCATAGTGAAGTTGAAAATCATCGTAACAAGAAAATAAAGTTTCTACGATCTGATCGTGGAGGAGAATATTTGAGTTACGAGTTTGGTGTACATTTGAAACAATGCGGAATAGTTTCGCAACTCACGCCACCCGGAACACCACAACATAATGGTGTGTCCGAACGTCGTAATCGTACTTTACTAGATATGGTGCGATCTATGATGTCCCTTACTGATTTACCGCTATCGTTTTGGGGTTATGCTTTGGAGACGGCCGCATTCACGTTAAATAGGGCACCATCAAAATCCGTTGAGACGACGCCTTATGAACTATAGTTTAGCAAGAAACCAAAGTTGTCGTTTCTGAAAGTTTGGGGCTGCGATGCTTATGTGAAAAAGCTTCAACCTGATAAGCTCAAACGCAAATCGGAGAAATGTGTCTTCATAGGATATCCAAAGGAGACTATTGGATACACCTTGTATCACAGATCCGAAGGCAAGACTTTTGTTGCTAAATTCGGAAACTTTCTGGAGAAGGAGTTTCTCTCAAAAGAAGTGAATGGGAGGAAAGTAGAACTTGACGAGGTAACTGTACCTACTCCCTTATTGGAAGTAGTACATCACAGAAACATGTTTCTGTGACACCTACACCAGTTAGTGAGGAAGCTAATGATGATGATCATGAAACTTCAGAACAAGATACTACTGAACCTCATAGATCAACCAGAGTGAGATCCACGCCAGAGTGGTACGGTAATCCTGTTCTGGAAGTCATGCTACTAGATCATGATGAACCTACGAACTATGAAGAAGCGATGGTGAGCCCAGATTCCGCAAAATGGCTTGAAGCCATGAAATCTGAGATGGGATCCATGTATGAGAACAAAGTATGGACTTTGGTTGACTTGCCCGATGATCGGCAAGCAATTGAGAATAAATGGATCTTCAAGAAGAAGATTGACGTTGATGGTAATATTACTGTTTACAAAGCTCGACTTGTCGCAAAAGGTTTTCGGCAAGTTCAAGGGATTGACTACGATTAGACCTTCTCACCCGTAGCGATGCTTAAGTCCGTCCGAATCATGTTAGCAATTTCCGCATTTTATGATTATGAAATTTGGCAGATGGACGTCAAAACTGCATTCCTGAATGGATTTCTAGAAGAAGAATTGTATATGATGCAACCAGAAGGTTTTGCCGATCCAAAGGGAGCTAAAAAAGTGTGCAAGCTCCAGCGATCCATTTATGGACTGGTGCAAGCCTCTCGGAGTTGGAATAAACGCTTTGATAGTGTTGTCAAAGCATTTGGTTTTATACAGACTTTTGGAGAAGCCTGTGTTTACAAGAAAGTGAGTGGGAGCTCTGTAGCATTTCTAATATTATATGTGGATGACATATTACTAATTGGAAATGACATAGAATTTTTGGATAGCATAAAGGGATACTTGAATAAGAGTTTTTCAATGAAAGACCTCGGTGAAGCTGCTTACATATTAGGCATTAAGATCTATAGAGATAGATCAAAACGCTTAATTGGACTTTCACAAAGCACATACCTTGACAAAGTTTTGAAGAAGTTCAAAATGGATCAAGCAAAGAAAGGGTTCTTGCCTGTGTTACAAGGCGTGAAGTTGAGTAAGACTCAATGCCCGACCATTGCAGAAGATAGAAAAAAAATGAAAGATGTTCCCTATGCTTCAGCCATAGGATCTATCTTGTATGCAATGCTGTGTACCAGACCTGATGTGTGCCTTGCTATAAGTCTAGCAGGGAGGTACCAAAGTGATCCAGGAGTGGATCACTGGACAGCGGTCAAGAACATCCTGAAATACCTGAAAAGGACTAAGGATATGTTTCTCATATATGGAGGTGACAAAGAGCTCATCGTAAAAGGTTGCGTTGATGCAAGCTTTGACACTGATCCGGACGATTCTAAATCGCAAACCGGATACGTGTTTACATTAAATGGTGGAGCTGTCAGTTGGTGCAGTTCTAAACAAAGCGTTGTAGCGGGATCTACATGTGAAGCGGAGTACATAGCTGCTTCGGAAGCAGCAAATGAAGGAGTCTGGATGAAGGAGTTCATATCCGATCTAGGTGTCATACCTAGTGCATCGGGTCCAATGAAAATCTTTTGTGACAATACTGGTGCAATTGCCTTGGCAAAGGAATCCAGATTTCACAAGAGAACCAAGCACATCAAGAGACGCTTCAATTCCATCCGGGATCTAGTCCAGGTGGGAGACATAGAGATTTGCAAGATACATACGGATCTGAATGTTGCAGACCCGTTGACTAAGCCTCTTCCATGAGCAAAACATGATCAGCACCAAGGCTCCATGGGTGTTAGAATCATTATTGTGTAATCTAGATTATTGACTCTAGTGCAAGTGGGAGACTGAAGGAAATATGCCCTAGAGGCAATAATAAAGTTATTATTTATTTCCTTATATCATGATAAATGTTTATTATTCATGCTAGAATTGTATTAACCGGAAACATAATACATGTGTGAATACATAGACAAACAGAGTGTCACTAGTATGCCTCTACTTGACTAGCTCGTTAATCAAAGATGGTTATGTTTCCTAACCATGGACAAAGAGTTGTTATTTGATTAACGGGATCACATCATTAGGTGAATGATCTGATTGACATGACCCATTCCATTAGCTTAGCACCCGATCGTTTAGTATGTTGCTATTGCTTTCTTCATGACTTATACATGTTCCTATGACTATGAGATTATGCAACTCCCGTTTGCCGGAGGAACACTTTGTGTGCTACCAAACGTCACAACGTAAATGGGTGATTATAAAGGTGCTCTACAGGTGTCTCCAAAAGTACATGTTGGGTTGGCGTATTTCGAGATTAGGATTTGTCACTCCGAATGTCGGAGAGGTATCTCTGGGCCCTCTCGGTAATGCACATCACATAAGCCTTGCAAGCATTACAACTAATGAGTTAGTTGCAAGATGATGTATTATGAAACGAGTAAAGAGACTTGCCAGTAACGAGATTGAACTAGGTATTGAGATACCGACGATCGAATCTCGGGCAAGTAACATACCGATGACAAAGGGAACAACGTATGTTGTTATGCGGTCTGACCGATAAAGATCTTCGTAGAATATGTAGGAGCCAATATGAGCATCCAGGTTCCGCTATTGGTTATTGACCGGATACGTGTCTCGGTCATGTCTACATTGTTCTCGAACCCGTAGGGTCCGCACGCTTAAGGTTTCAATGACAGTTATATTATGAGTTTATGAGTTTTGATGTACCGAAGTTAGTTCGGAGTCCCGGATGTGATCACGGACATGACGAGGAGTCTCGAAATGGTCGATACATAAAGATTGATATATTGGACGGCCATATTCGGACACCGGAAGTGTTCCGGGGAAGTTTCGGATAAAACCGGAGCACCGGGGGGTTACCGGAACCCCCCGGGGGGTTAATGGGCCTCATGGGCCTAAAGTGGAGAAGAGGAGGGGCTGCCAGGGCAGGCTGCGCGCCCCCTCTCCCCCTAGTCCGAATTGGACAAGGAGGGAGGGGCGGCGCCCCCCCTTTTCCTTCTCTCCTTCCCCCTCTCCTACTTGGACAAGGAAAGGGAGGGGAGTCCTACTCCCGGTAGGAGTAGGACTCCTCCTGCGCACCTCCTACTAGGGCCGGCCGCACCCCCCCCCCCTTGGATCCTTTATATACGGAGGCAAGGGGCACCCCTAGACACACAAGTTGATCCACGTGATCATATTCTTAGCCGTGTGCCATGCCCCCTTCCACCATAATCCTCGATAACATTGTAGCGGTGCTTAGGCGAAGCCCTGCGACGATAGTACATCTAGATCGTCACCATGCCGTCGTGCTGATGGAACACTTCCCCGACTCTTTGCTGGATCGGAGTCCGGGGATCGTCATCGAGCTGAACGTGTGCTAAAACTCGGAGGTGCCGTAGTTTCGGCGCTTGATCGGTCGGGCCGTGGAGACGTACGACTACATTAACCAAATTCAACGCTTCCGTTGTCGATCTACAAGGGTACGTAGATCACACTCTCCTCCTCTTGTTGCTATGCATCACCATGATCTTGCGTGTGCGTAGGAATTTTTTTGAAATTACTACGTTCCCCATCAGTCGGAATATCTGGGTGGCTTTGCTGGTTTAGTTTTACCATTGTCGAGATGTCTTCTAACCGGGATTCCGAGTCTGGTCGGATTGTCTTGGGAGAAGGAATATCCTTCGTTGAACGTGAGAGCTTGTGATGGGCTTAGTTGGAACACCACTGCAGGGATTTGATCTTTCGAAAGCTGTGCCCGCGGTTATGGGCAGATGGGAATTTGTTAATGTCCGGTTGTAGATAACCTAAAACTAAACTTAATTAAAATGAATCAACAGAGTGTGTGCCCGTGATGGTCTCTTTTCGGTGGAGTCCGCGAAGAGAACACGGTCTCGTGTTATGCTTGATCGTAGGTTGTTCTAGGATCACTTCTTGATCATAGTTCATCGACCGTGCCTTGCCTTCTCTTCTCTCTCTCTTTTGCGTATGTTAGCCACCATATATGCTAGTCGCTTGCTGCAGCTCCACCTCATACCTTTTACCCTTCCTATGAGCTTAAATAGTCTTGATCGCGAGGGTGTGAGATTGCTGAGTCCCCGTGACTCACAGTTTACTTCCAAAACCAGATGCAGGGACCGATGATACTGCTCCAGGTGATTTGACTGAGCTCAAGTGGGAGTTCGATGAGGACTCAGGACGATACTACATGTCTTCCCCAGATGATCAGTAGTGGTGCCCAGTTGGGGCGATCGGGGACTATGTTGCATTTGGGGTTTATCTTCATTTTGGTTCCGTAGTCGGACCTTGAGTGTATTTGGATGAATGTAATGACCTATTTATGCTATTTGTGTGACGTGGCGAGTGTAAGCCAACTTTGTTACTCTTTTCCGTTATTTATTACATGGGTTGTTGTGGAGATTACCTCACTTGCGACATTGCTTTCAATGCAGTTATGCCTCTAAGTCGTGCTTCGACACGTGGGAGATATAGCCACATCGAGGGCGTTACAGATGAATTGTGGGTTTATGATCAAGTTTATCTATGAACAATATTTGAATCTTCTCTGAATTCTTTTATGTAGGATTGGTTATCTTGGCAAGTCTCTTCGAATTATCAGTTTGGTTTGTCCTACTAGATTGATCTTTCATGCAACGGGAGAAGTGCTTAGCTTTGGGTTCAATCTTGCGGTGTCCTTTCCTAGTGACAGTAGGGGCAGCAAGGCACCTATTGTATTGTTGCCATCGAGGATAACAAGATGGGGTTTATACCATATTGCATGAGTTTATCCCTGTACATCATGTCATCTTGCTTAAAGTGTTACTCTATTCTCTTGAACTTAATACTCTAGATGCATGCTGGATAGCGGTCGATTTGTGGAGTAATAGTAGTAGATGCAGGCAGGAGTCAGTCTACTTGTTTCGGACATGGTGCTATATACATGATCATACCTAGATATTCTCATAACTATGCTCAATTCTGTCAATTGCTCAACATTAATTTGTTTACCCGTCGTGAATACTTATGCTCTTGAGAGAAGCCACTAGTGAAACCTATGGCCCCCGGGTCTATCTTCCATCATATTAACCTTCCAATACTTAGTTATTTCCATTGCCATTTATTTTACTTTGCATATTTATCATAAAAACACCAACAATATTATCTTATCATATCTATCAGATCTCACTCTTATAAGTGACCGTGTAAGGATTGACAACCCCTTATCGCGTTGGTTGCGGGGATTTATTTGTTTGTGTAGGTGCGAGGGACTCGTGCGTGGCCTCCTACTGGATTGATACCTTGGTTCTCAAAAACTGAGGGAAATACTTACGCTACTTTGCTGCATCACCCTTTCCTCTTCAAGGGAAAACCAACGCAAGTGCTCAAGAGGTAGCAAGAAGGATTTCTGGTGTCGTTACCGGGTAGGTCTACACAAAAGTCAACATACCAAGTACCCATCACAAAACCTTATCTCACGCATTACATTATTTGCCATTTGCCTCGTTTTCCTCTCCCGCACTTCACCCTTGCCGTTTTATCACCCTCTCTCTCTCTCTCTCCATCCTCCCTATCTTTCTCTATTTGCCTTTTTTGCCCGTTTCTTGTTTGCTCGTGTGTTGGATTTCTTGCTTGTCACGATGGCTCAAGATAACACTAAATTGTGTGACTTTACCAATACCAACAACAATGATATTCTTAGCACTCCGATTGCTCCTCTTACCGATGCTGAATCTTGTGGAATTAATGCTGCTTTGCTGAATCTTGTCATGAAAGATCCATTTTCCGGCCTTCCTAGTGAAGATGCCGCTACCCGTCTAAATAGCTTCGTTGATTTGTGTGATATGCAAAAGAAGAAAGATGTGGATAATGATATTGTTAAATTGAAGCTATTTCCTTTTTTGCTTAGAGGTCGTGCTAAAGCTCGGTTTTCGCCTTTGCCTAAAAATAGTATTGATTGGTGGAATAAGTGCAAAGATGCTTTTATCTCTAAGTATGTTCCTCCCTCTAAGATCATCTCTCTTAGGAACGATATTATGAATTTTAAGCAACTTGATCATGAACATGTTGCACAAGCTTGGGAGAGGATGAAATAATGATACATAATTGCCCTACACATTGTTTGAATTTGTGGATGATTATACAAAAAATTTATGCCGAATGAATTTTGCTTCTAGAAATCTTTTAGATTTGGCCGCGGGAGGCACTTTTATGGAATTCACTTTAGGAGAATCTACTAAACTCCTAGATAATATTATGGTTAATTATTCTCAATGGCACACTGAAAGATCTACTAATAAGAAAGTGCATGCGATAGAAGAAATTAATGTTTTGAGTGGAAATATGGATGAACTTATGAAATTCTTTGCTAATAAAAGTGTTTCTTCTAATCCTAATGATATGCCTTTGTTTACTTTTATTGAGAATAATAATGAATCTATGGATGTGAATTTTGTTGGTAGGAATAATTTTGGTAACAACGCGTATAGAGGAAACTTTAATCCTAGGTCGTATTCTAGTAATTCCTCTAATAATTATGGTAATTCCTACAACAATTCTTATGGAAATTATAATAAGATGCCCTCTGATTTTTAATCTAATATTAAATAATTTATTACTCCGCACAAGAATTTCAATGCTTTGATTGAAGAAAAATTGCTTAAGATTGATGAGTTGGCTAGGAACATTGATAGAATTTCTATTGATGTTGATTCTTTGAAACTTAGATCTATTCCACCTAAGCATGATATCAATGAGTCTCTCAAAGCCATGAGAATTTCCATTGCTGAGTGCAAAGAAAGAACCGCTAGGATGCGTGCTAAGAAAGATTGCTTTATAAAGGTGTGTTCTTCTAGTTTCCATGATAATAAAGATGAAGATCTAAAAGTTATTGATGCGTACCCTATAAAATCTTTGTTTTGAAATATGAATCTTGATAATGATGGGACTGAATATGATCCACCTTTACCTAGACGGCGTTCCAAGAATTCAGAGTCTTTAGATCTTGATGCTAAAATTATTAAAAGTGGGATTGAAGAAGTCAAAACTTTAAATATTAATGAACCCACTATTTTGGATTTCAAGGAATTTAATTATGATAATTGATCTTTGATATATTTTATTTCCTTGTTGCAATCCATGCTAAATTCTCGTCATGCTTATAGTGAAAATAAAGCTTTTACTAAACATATCGTTGATGCTTTGATGCAATCTTATGAAGAAAAACCTAAGTTGGAAGTTTCTATCCCTAGAAAACTTTATGATGAGTGAGAACCTACTATTAAAATTAAAACTAAAGATCATGAATGCTATGCTTTGTCTGATTTGATTGCTAGTGTTTCCACGATTCCAAAGACTTTGTGTGATTTGTTAGGTTTCCGTGATTTTCATGATTGCTCTTTAAACTTGCACCTTGCGGATTCCACCATTAAGAAACCTATGGGGAGAATTAATGATGTTATCATTGTCGCAAATAGGAAATATGTGCCCGTAGATTTTATTGTTCTTGATATCGATTGCAATCTTTCATGTCCTATTATTCTTGGTAGACCTTTCCTTAGAACGATCGGTGCAATTATTGATATGAAGGAAGGAAATATTAGATTCCAATTTCCATTAAGGAAAGGCATGAAACAATTTCCTAGAAATAAAACTAAATTACCATATGAATCTATTATGAGAGCCACTTATGGATTACCTACCAAAGATGGCAATACCTAGATCTATCTTCACTTTTATGCCTAGCTAGGGGCGTTAAACGATAGCGCTTGTTGGGAGGCAACCCAATTTTATTTTTATTACTTGATTTTTTCTTCTCTTTAGTAATAAATAATTTATCTAGCCTCTGTTTTGGTTGTGTTTTTTGTGTTTAATTAGTGTTTGTGCCAAGTAGAACCGTTAGGAAGACTTGGGGGAAATCTTTTTAATCTTGCTGTAAAAAAACAGAAACTTTAGCGCTCACGAGAACTGCTGCCATTTTTATTTGGAAAGTGCTATTTAGTTAATTCTTTTTGAAGATCATTAATAGATAAATTCCTCACGTCCAGAAATTTATTTTAGAATTTTGGGTTCCAGATCTTGCGTTAGCTACATATTACTACAGATTGTTCTGTTTTTGACAGATTCTGTTTTTTCGTGTGTTGTTTGCTTATTTTGATGAATCTATGGCTAGTAAAATAGTTTATAAACCATAGAGAAGTTGGAACACAGTAGGTTTAACACCAATATAAATAAAGAATGATTTCATTACAGTACCTTGAAGTGGTGTTTTGTTTTCTTTCGCTAACGGAGCTCATGAGATTTTCAACTTTAAGATTTGTGTTGTGAAGTTTTCAAGTTTTAGGTGAAAGATTTGATGGATTATGGAACAAGGAGTGGAAAGAGACTAAGCTTGGGGATGCCCATGGCACCCCAAGATAATCTAAGGATACCTAAAAGCCAAAGCTTGGGGATGCCCCGGAAGGCATCCCCTCTTTCGTCTACTTCCATCGGTAACTTTACTTGGAGCTATATTTTTATTTACCACATGATATGTGTTTTTCTTGGAGCTTCTTGTATTATTTGAGTCTTTATTTTTTAGTTTTCCACAATCATCCTTGCTGTACACACCTTTTGAGAGAGACACACATGATTCAGAAATTATTAGAATACTCTATGTGCTTCACTTATATCTTTTGAGTTATATAGTTTTTGCTCTAGTGCTTCACTTATATCTTTTAGAGCACGTCGATGGATTTGTTTTATAGAAACTATTGTTCTCTAATGCTTCACTTAGATTATTTTGAGAGTCCTACAAAACAGCATGGTAATTTGCTTTAATTATGTTAGGCATTCAAGATTAATAATAAAATTTTCTTATGAGTGTGTTGAATATTATGAGAAGTTTGATACTTGATAATTGTTTTGAGATATGGAGATGGTGATATTAGAGTCATGCTAGTTGAGTAGTTGTGAATCTGAGAATTACTTTTGTTAAAGTTTGTGATTCCCGTAGCATGCACGTATGGTGAACCGTTATGTGATGAAGTCGGAGCATGATTTATTTATTGATTGTCTTCCTTATGAGTGGCGGTCGGGGACGAGCGATGGTCTTTTCCTACCAATATATCCCCCTAGGACCATGCGCGTAATACTTTGCTTTGATAACTTGTAGATTTTTGCAATAATTATATGAGTTCTTTATGACTAAGGTTGAGTCCATGGATCATATGCACTTTTCTTCCTTCCACCATTGCTAGCCTCTCTAATAGCCCGCACCTTTCGCCGGTATCATATGCCCACCATATACCTTCCTCAAAACAGCCACCATACATACCTATCATGGCATTTCCATAGCCATTCCGAGATATATTGCCATGCAACTTTCCGCCGTTCCGTTTACTATGACACGCTCCATCATTGTCATATTGCTTTGCATGATCATGTAGTTGACATTGTATTTGTGGCAACGCCACCGTTCATAATTCTTTCATACATGTCACTCTTGATTCATTGCATATCCCGGTACACTGCCAGAGGCATTCACATAGAGTCATATTTTGTTCTAAATATTGAGTTGTAATTGTTGAGTTGTAAGTAAATAAAAGTGTGATGATCATCATTTTTAGAGCATTGTCCCAAGTGAGGAAAGGATGATGGAGACTATGATTCCCCCACAAGTTGGGATGAGACTCCGGACAAAAAATAAAAAAAAAGCCAAAGAAGCCCAAATAAAAAAAGAGGCCATAAAAAGGCCCAAATAAAAAAATGAGAGAAAAAGAGAGAAGGGACAGTGCTACTATCCTTTTACCATAGTTGTGCTTCAAAGTAGCACCATGATCTTCATAATAGAGAGTCTCGTATGTTATCACTTTCATATACTAGTGGGAATTTTTCATTATAGAACTTGGCTTGTATATTCCAATGATGGGCTTCCTCAAAATGCCCTAGGTCTTCGTGAGCAAGCGAGTTGGATGCACACCCACTAAGTTCCTTTTGTTGAGCTTTCATATACTTCTAGCTCTAGTGCATCCGTTGCATGGCAATCCCTACTCACTCACATTGATATCTATTGATGGGCATCTCCATAGCCTGTTGATACGCCTAGTTGATGTGAGACTATCTTCCCCCTTTTTTGTCTCCTCCACAACCATCATTCTATTCCACCTAAAGTGCTATGTCCATGGCTCACTCTCATGTATTGCGTGAACATTGAAAAAGTTTGAGAACACCAAAAGTATGAAACAATTGCTTGGCTTGTCACCGAGGTTGTGCATGATTTAAATACTTTGTGTGGTGAAGATAGATCATAGCCAGACTATATGATTTTGTAGGGATAACTTTCTTTGGCCATGTTATTTTGAAGAGACATAATTGCTTAGTTAGTATGCTTGAAGTATTATTGTTTCTATGTTAATATTGAACTTTGTTTTGAATCTTTCGGATCTGAATATTCATACCACAATTAAGAAGAATTACATTGAAATTATGCCAAGTAGCATTCCACATCAAAAATTCTATTTTTATCATTTACCTACTCGAGGACGAGCAAGAATTAAGCTTGGGGATGATTGATACGTCTGCAACATATCTATAATTTTTTATTGTTCCATGCTATATTATATCCTATTTTGGACATTATTGGGCTTTACTATACACTTTTATATTATTTTTGGGACTAACCTATTAACCGGAGGCCCAGCCCAGAATTGCTGCTTTATGCCTATTTTAGGGTTTCGCAGAAAAAGAATATCAAACGGAGTCCAAACAGAATGAAACCTTCAGGAACATGATTTTCGGAACGAACATGATCCAGAGGACTTGGACCCTACGTCAAGACATCAACCAAGAGGCCACGAGGTAGGGGGCGCGCCTACCCCCCCCCCCCCAGGCGCGCCCTCCACCCTAGTGGTCCCCCTGTTGCTCCACCGACGTACTCCTTCCTCCTATATATACCTACGTACACCCAAACTACCAGATACGGAGACAAAACCATATTTCCACCACCGTAACTTTCTGTATCCATGAGATCCCATCTTGGGGCCTGTTTCGGAGCTCCGCCGGAGGGGGCATCGATCATGGAGGGATTCTACATCAACACCATAGCGTCTCCGATAAAGTGTGAGTAGTTTACTTCAGACCTATGGGTCCATAGTTATTAGCTAGATGGCTTCTTCTCTCTTTTTGGATCTCAATACAAAGTTATCCCCCTCTCTTGTGGAGATCTATTCGATGTAATCTTCTTTTGCGGTGTGTTTGTTGAGAATGATGAATTGTGGGTTTATGATCAAGTTTATCTATGAACAATATTTGAATCTTCTCTGAATTCTTTTATGTATGATTGGTTATCTTTGCAAGTCTGTTCGAATTATCAGTTTGGTTTGGCCTACTAGATTGATCTTTCTTGCAATGGGAGAAGTGCTTAGCTTTGGGTTCAATCTTGCGGTGTCCTTTTCCAGTGACAGTAGGGGCAGCAAGGCATGTATTGTATTGTTGCCATCGAGGATAACAAGATGGGGTTTATATCATATTGCATGAGTTTATCCCTCTACATCATGTCATCTTGCTCAAAGCGTTACTCTGTTCTCTTGACCTTAATACTCTAGATGCATGCTGGATAGCGGTCGATGTGTGGAGTAATAGTAGTAGATGCAGGCAGGAGTCTGTCTACTTGTTTCAGCCGTGATGCCTATATACATGATCATACCTAGATATTCCCATAACTATGCTCAATTCTGTCAATTGCTCAGCAGTAATTTGTTTACCCGTCGTGAATACTTATGCTCTTGAGAGAAGGCACTAGTGAAACCTATGGCCCCTGGGTCTATCTTCCATCATATTAATCTTCCAATACTTAGTTATTTCCTTTGCCTTTTATTTTACTTTGCATCTTTATCATAAAAACACCAAAAATATTATCTTATCATATCTACTAGATCTCACTCTCGTAAGTGACCGTGTAGGGATTGAAAACCCCTTATCGCGTTGGTTGCGAGGATTTATTTGTTTGTGTATGTCCTAGGGACTTGTGCATGGCCTCCTACTGGATTGATACCTTGGTTCTCAAAAACCGAGGGAAATACTTATGCTACTTTGCTGCATCACCCTTTCCTCTTCAAGGGAAAACCAACGCAAGTGCTCAAGAGGTAGCAGAGATCGAGTCTTGTGGGGAAAAGTGCACAAACCTCTGCAGAGTGTATAAACTAATCATGGTTAGTCGTGTCCCCAGTTATGGACATCTTGAGTATCTGGTACTTGAATTATTGATTTGATCTCATCACTCTATTAATTAATTTGTTGGGTTGATGATTATTAATTTGGGATTGAGT
The DNA here is from genome assembly GCF_018294505.1 of Triticum aestivum. Taxonomy (NCBI): domain Eukaryota; kingdom Viridiplantae; phylum Streptophyta; class Magnoliopsida; order Poales; family Poaceae; genus Triticum; species Triticum aestivum. The sequence continues at coordinate 223,240,704 of NC_057797.1, forward strand.
TGGAGGAACCTTCTCAATGTTTTCAACAAACTTTGTAGTTAAATAAAATTTATTCCTTTGTTGTAGGGAAAAATTAGCTTTCTACAAAATAACCATAGAGCCTCCACCAGCCAAATATGCATATAGTTATAGCTGCTACATGTTCATTGATCTACAGTGTTATTTTGCCAGCATATTCCATGTGCTGACCGATTTCAGGCTGCAACGTATTATGTTGCAGACTTTTCAGACGAAGAGTAAGGTGCGCCAGGTCGTTTTCTTGCACTCAGCTATGCCGTTGGAGTTTATGGACTCACTTTACCTTCGAAGCCTTCCACTGTTATCTTCATTAGATGGCATGCAGCCATATTATTGTAATAAGTACTCTCTTTTGAGATATTCGATGTAAAGTGTGTGATTGCACTCTGTTATAAATCCTTCAAGTACTGTGTGTGTCAGTATTACCGATCCAGGGATGACACTTATGCACAGAGATTTGACCGTTTGAGGTTAGATCACTACAAGATGGTATCAGAGCACACGCTGACTGTAGGACGCAACCACTAAGATGAGCCATAGGTCACTCTTCTCTACTCATTTCTGACTCTTCTCCACTTTCCACTCTATAGACGACGGATTCAAGGAACACGTTTGCTCAACCGGATGAAGACACTCCTTTTGGACGACACTTGAAGTAAGTCACTAGATACCTGAACATCGGAATACCAAGCTTCACAGGGACCTACACCGCCACTCTACCGGAAGAAGAGCACTAGACAGTTCGATTACATGTTCCAGGAAGAACATTCATACCAGTGACTAAGCCCATAGAGTTTTCCTTTGATGCGCTAACCTGGAGTCTAGGAAAGAGCATGGTAGCTCACATCGCCATGGAACGCATCGGCGAAGTTTACCGCAAGGAACTTAAGGACACCATCTACCAGATATGTGGATGCCGAGATGAGCAATGGGAGATGATCAGCACTAGGAGGGACAAATCCATTGCAGCCTACATCCAGGAGTTAAATCAACACATTCGTCGACATGAGAACCAGATGTGCGCCAACATGATAGACCTGAAGAAGGTGATCACCAGGAACATGGAGCTAGAAGAGGAACTCAAGTCTACACGCGATGGATATGAAGAGGAAATTGCAGTTCTACTGGAGAAGAATGAAGACCTGAAGAAGAAGCTAGGAGTACTCATGGGAGACCCCGCACCAGGAGGAGATGGCGATCATCCCGATGACTACATCATCATCGATGACGCCGACTCCGACCCCGACAGTGATGATGACTATGAAGACGAAGCTAGAGCGGATATCATGGAATCTTCTTCCTATCAAAATTTCTAGTCGACCACCATATTATCAGTAGTATACCCCCCATGTATATAGAATAGTCCGAGTACCTTGTAACGGTAGCTAGATCGATTGTATGCCCTTGTTTGAATTGAGTGTTGTGATATGAATGTGTTTGTCTCATGTGCATACGGGTAGTGATTTCCCCCTTTAGACCCCACTCTATTCTAATCTCTCCCCTCTAAACCTATCATATGCCTCCAAGACGTGACCCCAGATTTGTTTTCCCACAGGAGCTCACCCAGCTAATCCAACAGCAGAATGCCTTGATGCAGCTATTAGTACAGAACCATGGCAACAACAACAACAACAATCCGCCGCGACCACCTGCAATTGACAACTTAGCTCGATTTCTGAGGTTGAATCCGCTGGTGTTTTCCAGTAGCACCGAGCTGATTGTTGCTGATGACTGGCTCCACAGGATTGGAAGGGAGTTGACCATCGTAGGTTGCACAAATGCTGAGAAGGTCCGCTTTGCCGCACATCAATTGGATGGACCAGTAGCCTCATGGTGGAAGAATTACACAGCCACTTTTCACATAGGCAATGTCACTTGGGATCAGTTCCAGCAAGCTTTCCATACCGCACATGTCTCAACTGGAGCTATGATCATGAAGAAGCATGAGTTTCGCAACTTATGCTAGGGAAATCGTACTGTGGGGCAGTACGTGGATGAGTTTAGTAAGTTAGCTCGCTGTGCCCCAGATGATGTGGCCACAGATGTCGCGAATCAGGAGAAGTTTATGGAAGGGCTGAATGATGAGCTGAGCATGCAGTTGATGGTGGCAACATTCAATAACTACCAGGATTTGCTAGATAGGGCCCTTATGATTGAAGGCAAGCAACAATAGATAGAGAGCCGCAAAAGGAAGTATGGACAAGGTAAGTATAATTCTGGAGCTCAGCTGAAGCCTCGTTTTACCCGGAACTCGGGAGGACACACTCATAATCATGGAGGCCGTACCCACATTGGAGGGAGTTTGCATAATCACAGTGGACCCAAGAATGGGAATGAGAATGGAGGAAGCAACAGACAGAACCGTTCCAACCCAGCAACCCCCGCTAGGAAGGATTTAAGTCACATTACTTGTTTCAAGTGCAGGAAGACTGGACACTACGCCACTGAATGTCCTGAAGCAAAGAACGGAAATGGAAATGGAAATGTAAATGGAAACTCTGGAAAGAAGCCCAATCCCTTCACCAGGGGTCAGGTGAACCACATCAACGTGGAGGAGGTTGAAGATCAGCCTGACGCTGTGATTGGTAAGTTTTTGATTAAGTCATTTACCGCACTCGTTCTTTTTGATACTGGTGCATCACATTCATACGTATCAAGGGGATTTGTGGACAAGTTTAAGTTGCCAACCATAGCCCTTAGGTCACCCATGTTAGTAAGTTCGCCAGGAGCAGAGTATATGGCCAGCCGATGGTGTGATCGGTTACCCTTAACCATTGGTAGTCATGTTTTCCCCTCAGACCTAATAATTTTGGAGTCCCAAGGATTGGATATAATATTAGGCATGGATTGGTTATCAAAGTATTGAGGAAACATCGACTGTGCTAGTAGGTCAATTTTACTCACCACCCCGGAGGGAAAAAGGATCAAGTATGTGTCTAGGCATGCGCCAAGGAGGACCCAAGTAAATTCTCTCTCGGGAGTTGTTCAAGAAGAAGTGCCTGTTGTAAAGGATTACCTGGATGTATTTCCAGAGGAACTACTAGGCATGCCACCAGATCGAGACATAGAGTTTTTGATAGAATTGTTGCCAGGCACCGGACCAATATTGAAGAGACCGTATCGGATGCCCGCCAATGATCTGGAGGAAATTAAGAAGCAGATTAAGGAGCTATTGGAGAATGGTTATGTTCGACCAAGTCCATCACCGTGGGGAGCCCCAGTGCTCTTAGTTGAGAAGAAGGATAGATCTTTGAGAATGGTTGTTGATTATCGAGCATTGAATGAAGTGATAATCAAGAACAAGTACCCACTACCAATGATCAATGATCTATTTGACCAGTTGTATGGAGCTAAAGTATTATCCAAGATCGATCTTCGATCAGGACTCCACCAATTGAAGATCCGAGAACAGGATATACCTAAGACAGCTTTTACCACAAGGTACGGGCTATATGAGTACACGATCATGTCATTTGGATTGACTAATGCCCCTGCCTATTTTATGAGTATGATGAACAAGGTATTCATGGAGTTTTTGGATAAGTTTGTTGTGGTGTTCATTGACGATATATTGGTATACTCGAAGAATGAAGAGGAACACAAGGAACACTTGCGCTTAGTTCTTGAGAAGCTCAGGGAACATCAGTTGTATGCCAACTTTAGCAAGTGTGAGTTTTGGTTGAAAGAAGTTGGATTTCTTGGACATGTTATATCGGGTGAAGGTATAGCAGTAGACCCCACCAAGGTTCAGTCTGTCACTGAGTGATTGGCACCCACCTTAGTTGGAGAGACCCGCAGTTTTCTAGGACTTGCAGGATATTACCGGAGGTTCATTGAGAATTTTTCCAAGGTTGTGAAACTCATGACCAAGTTTTTTAAGAAGGACACCAAGTTCAAATGGACTAAAGATTGTGAGGCCAGTTTTTAGGAGTTGAAGAAATGTTTGGTTACAGCCCCAGTGCTAATTCTTCTGGATATACGCAAGGAGTTCCTAGTGTATTGCGACGCTTCTCGCTTAGGACTTGGAGGTGTACTCATGCAAGATAGAAGAGTTGTTTCATATGCCTCACGACAACTTCGAACTCATGAGTTGAATTATGCCACCCATGATCTGGAGTTAGCAGCCATAGGGCATGCGCTTAAGACCTGGAGACATTTTCTGATTGGAAATAGATGTGATGTGTACACGGATCACAAGAGTTTGAAGGACATTTTCACGCAGAAGGAGCTGAATCTCCGGCAGAGGAGATGGTTGGAGCTCATAAAGGATTATGATATGAAGTTGCATTATCATCCAGGAAAGGCCAATGTCGTAGCAGACGCTTTGAGCCGCAAAAGTTATGCCAATACCCTTGTAAGCGGAGGATTACCATAGGAGTTAGTCGAGAATCTCAAGGAGCTTCATTTGGAGATAGTTCCAAGAGGTTTCGTGGCAACAATGGAGGTTCAATCTACATTATTGGGAAAGATTCGAGAAGCTCAGAAGGGTGATAAGGAAATCGCTGAGATAAAGGAGAAAATGGGCAAGGGAAAAGCCAAGGGTTTCCATGAGGATGAGCATGAGACCTTATGGTTTGAGGATTGTATATATGTGCCCAATAATGCTGAGATCAGGAAGTTAATACTTCAGGAAACTCATGATTCACCATACTCGATTCACCCCGAAAACACCAAGATGTATTTGGATTTGAAGGAATGTTTCTGGTGGACAGGTATGAAGAAGGATATTGCCGAGTATGTAGCAGTATGTGACATATGTCATAGGGTGAAGGCGGAACATTAGAAGCCAGCAGGATTACTGCAGCCTATGCCAATACCCGAATGGAAGTGGGACAACCTTGGCATGGATTTTATCACCGGATTACCCAGGACCCGATTGGGATATGATTCAATCTGGGTAGTAGTTGATCTCTTGACCAAGGTAGCTCACTTTATCCCGGTGAAGACCACTTATACAAGCGCAAAGTTAGCCAAGATATATATGACCAGGAATGTGGAAGGAAATATGCCCTAGAGGCAATAATAAAGTTACTATTTATATTTCCTTATATCATGATAAATGTTTATTATTCATGCTATAATTGTATTAACCGGAAACTTAGTACGTGTGTGAATACATAGACAAACAGATTGTCACTAGTTTGCCTCTACTTGACTAGCTCGTTGAATCAATGATGGTTATGTTTCCTAACCATAGACATGAGTTGTCATTTTATTAACGGGATCATAGCATTAGAGAATGATGTGATTGACTTGACCCATCCGGTAGCTTAGCACGATGATCGTTTAGTTTGTTGCTATTGCTTTCTCCATAACTTATACATGTTCCTATGACTGTGAGATCATGCAACTCTGGAATATCGTAGGAACACTTTGTGTGCTACCAAACTTCACAATGTAACTGGCTGATCATAAAGGTGCTCTACAGGTGTCTTCGATGGTGTTTGTTGAGTTGGCATAGATCGAGATTAGGATTTGTCACTCCGATTGTCGGAGAGGTATCTCTGGGCCCTCTCGGTAATGTACATCACTATAAGCCTTGCTAGCAATGTAGCTAATGAGTTAGTTATGGGATGTAGCATTACGGAATGAGTAAAGATACTTGCCCATAACGAGATTGAACTAGGTATTGAGATACCGACGATCAAATCTCGGGCAAGTAACATACCGATGACAAACGGAACAACATATATCGTTATGCGGTTTGACCGATAAAGATCTATGTAGATTATGTGGGAGTCAATGTGAACATCCAGGTTCTGCTATTGGTTATTGACCGGAGACGTGTCTCGGTCATGTCTACATAGTTCTCGAACCCGTAGGGTCCGCACGCTTAATGTTCGGTGACGATCGGTATTATGAGTTTATGTGTTTTGATGTACCGAAGGTAGTTCGGAGTCCCGGATATGATCACGGACATGACGAGGAGTCTTGAAATGGTCGAGACATAAAGATCGATATATTGGATGACTATATTTGGACGTCGGAATGGTTCTGGGTGAGTTCGCGCATATACCGGAGCACCGGGAGGTTACCGGAACCTCACGGGAGGTATATGGGCCTTATTGGGCCATAGTGGGAGAGAAGAGAGGGAGGCCTAGGAGGGGGCGCGCCCCCCTCAAGCCCAATCTGAATTGGGTGGGGGGCCACCCCCCTTTCCTTCCCCCTCAAGCCAACTAGGGAAGGGGGGAATCCTACTCCCGGTGGGAGTAGGACTCCCCATGGGGCGCGCCATTGGAGGGTCGGACCTCCCTCTCCTCCACTCCTTTATATACGGGGGAGGGGGGCACCCCATAGATAGACAAGTTGATCATTGATCTCTTAGCCGTGTGCGGTGCCCCCCTCCACCATAATCCACCTCGGTCATATCGTAGCGGTGCTTAGGCGAAGCCCTGTTCTAGTAGCATCATCATCACCGTCATCACGCCGTCGTGCTGACGAAACTCTCCCTCGACACTCAGCTGGATTGAGAGTTCGTGGGACGTCACTGAGCCGAACGTGTGCAGATCACGGAGGTGTCGTACCTTCGGTGCTAGGATTGGTCGATCATGAAGACGTACGACTACATCAACCGCGTTGTCATTATGCTTTCGAGTACGGTCTACGAGGGTACGTGGACAACACTCTCCCCTCTCGTTGCTATGCATCACCATGATCTTGCGTGTGCGTAGGATTTTTTTGAAATTACTGCGTTCCCCAACAGTGGCATCCGAGCCAGGTTTATGCGCAGATGTTATATGCACGAGTAGAACACAAAGGAGTTGTGGGCGTGGGTATATACATATTGCTTGTCGTCACTAGTTGTTTCTTGATTCAGCGGTATTGTTGGATGAAGCGGCCCAGACCAACATTACGCGTACGCTTACGCGAGACTGGTTCTACCGACGTGCTTCACACACAGGTGGCTGGTGGGTGTCAGTTTCTCCAACTTTACTTGAATCGGATTCAATGAACATGGTTCTTTCTGAAGATCAAAAAGCAATCACTATACCATGTTGTGGTTTTTGATGCGTAGGTAAGAACGGTTCTTGCTCAGCCCGTAGTAGCCACGTAAAACTTGCAACAACAAAGTAGATAGGACGTCTAACTTGTTTTTGCAAGGCATGTTGTGATGTGATATGGTCAAGACATGATGCTAAATTTTATTGTATGAAATGATCATGTTTTGTAACACAGTTATCAGCAACTGGCAGGAGCCACATGGTTGTCGCTTTATTGTATGAAATGCAATCGCCATGTAATTGCTTTACTTTATCACTAAGCGGTAGCGATAGTTGTAGAAGCAATAGTTGGCGAGATGACAATGATGCTTCGATGGAGATCAAGGTGTCAAGCCGGTGACGATGGTGATCATGACGGTGCTTTGGAGATGGAGATCAAAGGCACAAGATGATGATGGGCATATCATATCACTTATATTGATTGCATGTGATGTTTATCCTTTATGCATCTTATGTTGCTTAGTTCGACGGTAGCATTATAAGATGATCTCTCACTAAATTTCAAGGTATAAGTGTTCTCCTGAGTATGCACCGTTGCTATAGTTCGTCGTGCCGAGACACCACGTGATGATCGGGTGTGCTAAGCTCTACGTTCACATACAACGGGTGCAAGCCAGTTTTGCACACGTAGAATACTCGGATTAAACTTGATGAGCCTAGCATATGCAGATATGGCCTCGGAACACTGAGACCAAAAGGTCGAGCATGAATCATATAGTAGATATGATCAACATAGTGATGTTCACCATTGAAAACTACTCCATCTCACGTGATGATCGGACATGGTTTAGTTGATATGGATCACGTGATCAGTTAGATGATTAGAGAGATGTCTATCTAAGTGGGAGTTCTTATGTAATTTGATTAATTGAACTTTAATTTATCATGAACTTAGTACCTGATAGTATTTTGCATGTCTATGTTGTTGTAGATAGATGGCCCGTGTTGTTGTTTCGTTGAATTTTAATGTGTTCCTAGAGAAAGCTAAGTTGAAAGATGATGGTAGCAACTACACGGACTGGGTCCGTAACTTGAGGATTATCCTCATTTCTGCACAGAAGAATTACGTCCTGGAAGCACCGCTAGGTGACAAACCCGCAGCAGGAGCAACGCCAGATGTTGTGAACACCTGGCAGAGCAAAGCTGATGACTACTCGATAGTTCAGTGTGCCATGCTTTACGGCTTAGAACCGGGACTTCAGCGACGTTTTGAACATCATGGAGCATATGAGATGTTCAAGGAGTTGAAGTTAATATTTCAAGCAAATGCCCGGATTGAGAGATATGAAGTCTCCAATAAGTTCTACAGCTGCAAGATGGAGGAGAATAGTTCTGTCCGTGAACATATACTCAGAATGTCTGGTAACACAACCAGTTGACTCAACTGGGAGTTTATCTTCCTGATGATATTGTCATTAATAGAGTTCTTCAATCACTGCCACCAAGCTACAAGAGCTTCGTGATGAACTATAATATGCAAGGGATGGATAAGATGATTCCTAAGCTCTACGCAATGCTAAAGGTTGCGGAGGTAGAAATCAAGAAGGTGCATCAAGTGTTGATGGTCAACAAGACCACCAGTTTCAAGAAAAAGGGTAAAGGGAAGAAGGGGAACTTCAAAAAGAACAGCAAGCCAGTTGTTGCTCAAGTGAAGAAACCCAAGTCTGGACCTAAGCCTGAGACTGAGTGCTTCTACTGCAAAGGAACTGGTCACTGGAAGCGGAACTGCCCCAAGTATTTGGCGGAGAAGAAGAATGGCAAAGTGAAAGGTAAATTTGATATACATGTTATTGATGTGTACCTCAGTAATGCTCGCAGTAGTGCCTGGGTATTTAATACTGGTTCAGTTGCTAACATTTGCAACTCGAAACAGGGGCCACAGATTAAGTGAAGATTGGCTAAGGACGATGTGACAATGCGCGTGGGAAATGGTTCCAAAGTTGATGTGATCGCCGTTGGCACGCTACCTCTACATCTACCTTAGGGATTGGTTTTAGACCTAAACAATTGTTATTATGTGCCAGCGTTGAGCATGAACATTATATCTGGATCTTGTTTGATGCGAGGCGGTTATTCATTTAAATCAGAGAATAATGGTTGTTCTTTTTATATGAGTAATATCTTTTATGCTCATGAAACCTTGACGAGTGGTCTATTTGTACTAAATCTTGATAGTAGTGATACACATGTTCATAGTATTGAAGCCAAAAGATGCAGAGTTGATAATGATAGTGCAACTTATTTGTGGCACTGCTGTTTAGGTCATATTGGTGTAAAGCGCATGAAGAAACTCCATTCTGATGGACTTCTGGAATCACTTGATTATGAATCACTTGGTACTTATGAACCATGCCTCATGGGCAAGATGACTAAAACTCCGTTCTCTAGAACAATGGAGCGAGCAATAGAGTTATTGGAAATCATACATACTGATGTATGTGGTCCAATGAACATTGAAGCTCGTGGAGGATATCATTATTTCCTCACCTTCATAGATGATTTGAGCAGATATGGGTATGTCTACTTAATGAAACATAAGTCTGAAACATTTGAAAACTTCAAAGAATTTCAGAGTGAAGTGGAAAATCATCGTAACAATAAAATCAAGTTTCTAGGATCTGATCGTGGAGGTGAATATTTGAGTTATGAGTTTGGACTTCATTTGTAACAATGCGGAATAGTTTCGAAACTCACGCCACCTGGAACACCACAACGTAATGGTGTGTCCGAACGTCGTAACCGCACTTTATTAGATATGGTACGATCTTTGATGTCTCTCACTGATTTACCGCTATCGTTTTTGGGTTATGCTTTAGAGACGGTGATAACCCACAAGTATAGGGGATCGCAATAGTTTTCAATAAGTAAGAGTGTCGAACCCAATGAGGAGCTAAAGGCAGAACAAATATTCCCTCAAGTTCTATCGACCACTGATACAACTCTACGCACACTTGATGTTCGTTTACCTAGAACAAGTATGAAACTAGAAGTACTTTGTAGGTGTTGTTGGATAGGTTTGCAAGATAATAAAGATTACGTAAATAAAAAGTAGGGGCTGTTTAGATAAAGACACAACTAAGTTAGGTTTAGTAGAGAGCTTGTTGTTATGAGAAAGTTATTTGTCCCTAGGCAATCGATAACTAGACCGGTAATCATTATTGCAATTTTATTTGAGGGAGAGGCATAAGCTAACATACTTTCTCTACTTAGATCATATGCACTTATGATTGGAACTCTAGCAAGCATCCACAACTACTAAAGATCATTAAGGTAAAACCCAACCATAGCATTAAAGTATCAAGTCCTCTTTATCCCATACACAACAACCCCCTTACTCGGGTTTGTGTTTCAGTCACTCACGCAACCCACCATAAGCGAATCATAAATGTATTGCAACAGCCTACAGCGGGAATCCCTCATGCTTGCGCGACACGGATAGCACCATAGGACAACACCAATAATAAAACATGCAACTCAAACCAATCAGGATCATCAAATAACCAATAGGACAAAACAGATCTACTCAAACATCATAGGATAGCCATACATCATTGGGAAACAATATATAGCGTTGAGCACCATGTTTAAGTACAAATTATAGCGGGTAAGAGAGAGGTTATACCGCTGCATAGATGGGGGAAGAGTTGGTGATGATGGCGGTGAAGTTGTTGGTGAAGATTGCGGTGATGATGATGGCCCCCGGTGGCACTCCGGTGCCACCAAAAGTGAAGGGGAGAGAGCCCCCTCCTTCTTCTTCTTCCTTGACCTTCTCCCTAGATGGGAGAAGGGTTTCCCCTCTGGTCCATGGCTTCCATGGAGTGGGAGGGGCGAGAGCCCCTCCGAGATTGGATCTGTCTCTCTGTTTCTGCGTTCTCAGATTCTACCCTTTCACCGTTTCTTATATTCCCGGAGATCAGTAACTCCGATTGGGTTGAAATTCTAACACGATCTCTATCCAGATATTAGCTTTATTGCGGCGAAAGAAGGGCATCAATTGCCTTACAGGGTGGCCACGAGGGTCAGGGGCGCGCCCAGGGGGTGGGGCACGCCCCCTTGCCTGGTGCCTCCCTCGGGCACCGTCTCGCGTGGATTTTTGTTCCCAAAAATCATATATATTCCAAAAAAATCTCCGTCAATTTTTATCCCGTTTGAAGTCCGTTTGATATGGATATTCTGCGAAACAAAAAACATGCAACAAACAGGAACTGGCACTGGGCATTGGATCAATATGTTAGTCCCAAAAATAGTATAAAAAGTCGCCAAAAGTATATGAAAGTTGTAGAATATTGGCATGGAACAATCAAAAATTGTAGATACGACGGAGACATATCAGCATCCCCAAGCTTAATTCCTACTCGTCCTCGAGTAGGTAAATGATAAAAAGATAATTTTTGATGTGGAATGCTACCTAGCATAATCTTGATCACATATCTAATCATGGCATGAATATTAAGATACGAGTGATTCAAAGCAATAGTCTATCATTTGACATAAAAACAATAATACTTCAAGCCTACTAATAAAGCAATCATGTCTTTTCAAAATAACATGGCCAAAGAAAGTTATCCGTACAAAATCATATAGTCTGGCTATTGTTTCATACTTTTGATGTTCTCAAACCTGTTCAACTTTCACGCAATACATGAGCGTGAGCCATGGATATAGCACTATAGGTGGAATAGAATATGATGGTGGAGGTTGTGTGGAGAAGACAAAAAGGGAGGAAGTCTCACATCAACTCGGCGTATCAACGGGCTATGGAGATGCCCATCAATAGATATCAATGTGAGTGAGTAGGGATTTCCATGCAACAGATGCACTAAGAGCTATAAGTGTATGAAAGCTCAGACTGAAAACTAAGTGGGTGTGCATCCAACTTGCTTGCTCATGAAGACCTCGGGCGTTTGAGGAAGCCCACCATTGGAATATAGAAGCCAAGTTTTATAATGAAAATTCCCACTAGTATATGAAAGTGATAACTCAAGAGTCTCTCTATATGAAGAACATGGTGCTACTTTGAAGCACAAGTGTGGTAAAAGGATAGTAACATTGCCCCTTCTCTCTTTTTCTCTCATTTTTTTGTTTTTTTGGTGTGCTTCTTTGGCCTTTTTTTATTTGGGCTTCTTTGGCCTCTTTTATTTATTTTTAAATTACGGAGTCTCATCCCGACTTGTGGGGGAATCATGGTCTCCATCATCCTTTCCTCACTGGGGCAATGCTCTAATAATTATGATCATCACACTTTTATTTACTTACAACTAAATATTACAACTCGATACTAGAACAAAGATATGACTCTATATGAATGCCTCCGGCGGTGTACCGGGATGTGCAATGATCTAGCGTAGTAATGACATCAAAACGGACAAGCCATGAAAACATCATGCTAGCTATCTTACGATCATGCAAAGCAATATGACAATGAATGCTCAAGTCATGTATATGATGATGATGGAAGTTGCATGGCAATATATCTCGGAATGGCTATGGAAATGCCATGATAGGTAGGTATGGTGGCTGTTTTGAGGTGGGTATATGGTGGGTTTAAGGTACTGGCGAAAGTTGCGCGATACTAGAGAGGCTAGCAATGATGGAAGGGTGAGAGTGCGTATAATCCATGGACTCAACATTAGTCTTAAAGAACTCACATACTTATTGCAAATGTCTATTAGCTATCGAAACAAAGTACTACGCGCATGCTCCTAGGGGGATAGATTGGTAGGAAAAGACCATCGCTCGTCGTCGACCGCCACTCATAAGGAAGACAATCAATAAATACCTCATGCCCCGACTTCATTACATAACGGTTCACCATACATGCATGCTACGGGAATCACAAACCTCAACACAAGTATTTCTACTAATACACAACTACCCACTAGCATGACTCTAATATCACCATCTTTATATCGCAAAACTATTGCAAGGAATCAAACATACCATATTCAGTGATCTACAAGTTTTATGTAGGATTTTATGACTAACCATGTGAATGACCAATTCCTGTCATCTCTCTAAATAGATATAAGTGAATCAAGAGAGTTTAATTCTTTCTACAAAAGATATGCCCGTGCTCTAACAAATATAAGTGAAGCAAAAGAGCATTCTACAAATGGCGGTTTCCTATGGAAAGAGAAACAGGCAATCCAAACTTCAAATGATATAAGTGAAGCACATGAAGCATTCTATAAAGCCATACTCAAAACATATAAGTGAAGTGCATAGAGAATTCTATAAATCAACCAAGGAATATCTCATACCAGCATGGTGCATAAAATAAAAATGAAAACTAAATGCAAAATATGCTCCAAGATTGCACATATCGTATGAAAGAAACGAATCCGAAAACATACCGGTACTTGTTGAAGAAAGAGGGGATGCCTTCTGGGGCATCCCCATGCTTAGACGCTTGAGTCTCCTTGAATGTTTACTTGGGTGCCTCGGGCATCCCCAAGCTTGAGCTCTTGCCTCTCTTCCTTCTTCTCACATCGAGACCTTCTCGATCATCGAACACTTCATCCAAACAAAACTTCAACAGAAAACTCGGTAAGATCTGTTAGTATAATAAAGCAAATCACTACTATGAGTACTGTTGCAAACCAATTCATATTTTATTTTTGCATTGTGTCTACTGTAATATAACTTTTTTCATGGCCTAATCCACTGATATAAATCGATCGTTTCATCAAAACAAGCAAACTATGCATCAAAAACAGAATCTTTCTAAAACAGAACTGTCTGTAATAATCTGAACATTCAGCATACTTGTCATACTTGAAAAATTCTTCCAAAATTAGGAAAAATAAAAAATTTGTATAGAAATACATTTCAGAAAGAATCAGAACCATTTGACGTTCCAGTAAAAAATGTAAAATCGCGCACTACAGCCAAAGTTTCTGTCCTGCATCATACAAACCAACAAGCATTGTAAACATCCTAAAGGCAAACCTTGGCACATTATTTTTATAATACAATGGAATTGTACAAGGGGATAATTATTTTTGTTGAAAATTTTCTGTAATCAATATTCACAAAGTTTCCGTGAGCATGAACAAAGTTCAAGGCTAGCTCCCACTTCAACAATGCTTGTCTCTCTCACTTTCACTTTCCTTTTTGAAAAAGTTTTGGGTTCCCCTCTTTACTTTTGTTGTTTTTAAACTATATGAAAGCACTCAACATAAATAAATGACTCTCTAAAACTTCTGGATTGTCTCCCTGGCATCGCTTTATTTAAAGCGATTAAGCTAGGCATATAGTGCTCAAGTAGTGAATCCACCCGGATCCCAAGGTATATCAAAGCCAATTTTAATTAATAATGATTTGTAACTTATTAGTGAGCACAAAGTAACATATATCATGTAACAACGAAGTCTAACTCTCTTCCTATGCATCGGCATGTCATAAAAGAACAATTCATGCACACATAGTAAAGGCCAATGCATAGTATAAACAGTTTCTTGCAATTTTATCGTATTGGAGACATAGAGAGATGGAGATATAGTTCCTCTCTCATAATAATTGCAAGTAGGAGCAGAAAGCACATGCATATTATATCTATCAAAATCATCATGTGTAGTAGTAAAAGGCAACCCATCAATATAATCCTTAATAAGTGCAAACTTCTCTGATATAGTGTAGTTGGGAGAATTCAAAAAGATAATAGGACTATCATGTGTTGGTGCAATAGCACAAATTTCATGTTTAACATAAGGAACTATAGCAAGTTCATCTCCATAAGCATAATTCATATTGGCATCTTGGCCACAAGCATAGCAAGCATCATCAAAAAGGGATATTTCAAAAGAATCAACGGGATCATAGCAATTATCATAGCATTCATCCTTCGGTAAGCATGAAGGGAAATTAAACAATGTATGAGTTGAAGAGTTACTGTCATAAGAAGGTGGGCACGGGTGATAAATCCGCTCTTCCTCCTTTTGTTCTTCGCTCTCCTCCTCATCTTTTTCATCCAATGAGCTCACAGTTTCATCAATTTCTTCTTCCATAGATTCTTGCAAAATATTTGTCTCTTCTGGGACAGCGGAGACTTTCTCAATAAACGCATCAATATCGGAATTGTATTCATAATTCTCATAACAATATTTAAGGATAGCTAAATTTCCAGGGCTGTAAACAACATCATAAAGATTTTCATATTCTTTGAACATAGATTCAATTTCATAAGCACCCATAAAAGCAACAAATTCTTCTATTTGTTCAACATCATAATAGTCATATATACCTCTAGCATAAGAAGCCAATGTTTCATTATCATTAAATTTGCATAAAAAGGGAAGGTGTGGAGCCTTCATCCTAGAGCAACAAGTATAATCATATCTCAAGCATAATTCCCTAGCATACCATTTCAACATATAAATTTGATCCCATAATAGTTTCCCTTTTTGAGTCAAGCGATAATCCCTAAAGTATTAACGTTGATCCAACGTGTCTCCCATTACCAAATTGAATGGAGTTTTCTCTGGATTATCAAAGTAGTACATAATATCTGTCACATAACGAGCATCGAGAGTTTTAGGATGTTCCTCATCTTGATGAGCAGCAAGTACACCTAATTTTTTGGTATTTCGTGTTCCATATCCATAACTAAAGATAAAGAACAACAAATAACATCAAATAAAAATTACTTAGTGATAAAGCAAACAAGCACACACGAGAATATTCACCCCACGCTATTGCTCCCTGGCAACGGCGCCAGAAAAAGGTCTTGATAACCCACAAGTATAGGGGATCACAACAGTTTTTGATAAGTAAGAGTGTCGAACCCAACGAGGAGCTAAAGGCAGAACAAATATTCCCTCAAGTTCTATCAACCACCGATACAACTCCACGCACGCTTGACGTTCGCTTTACCTAGAACAAGTATGAAACTAGAAGTACTTTGTAGGTGTTGTTGGATAGGTTTGCAAGATAATAAAGATTACGTAAATAAAAAGTAGGGTCTGTTTAGATAAGGAAACAACTAAGTTAGGTTTAGTAGAGAGCTTGTTGTTACGAGAAAGTTATTTGTCCCTAGGCAAGTGATAACTAGACCGGTAACCATTATTGCAATTTTATTTGAGGGAGAGGCATAAGCTAACATACTTTATCTACTTGGATCATATGCACTTATGATTGGAACTCTAGCAAGCATCCGCAACTACTAAAGATCATTAAGGTAAAACCCAACCATAGCATTAAAGTACCAAGTCCTCTTTATTCCATACGCAACAACCCCCTTACTCGGGTTTGTGTTTCAGTCACTCACGCAACCCACTACAAGCGAATCATAAACGTATTGCAACACCCTACAGCGGGAATCCCTCACGCTTGCACGACATGGAGAGCACCATAGGACAACACCAATAATAAAACATGCAACTCAAACCAATCACGATCATCAAATAACCAATAGGACAAAACGGGTCTACTCGAACATCATAGGATAGCCATACATCATTGGGAAATAATATATAGCGTTGAGCACCATGTTTAAGTATAAATTACAGCGGGTAAGAGAGAGGTTACACCGCTGCATAGAGGGGGGAAGAGTTGGTGATGATGGCGGTGAAGTTGTTGGTGAAGATTGCGGTGATGATGATGGCCCCAGGTGGCACTCCGGTACCACCGGAAGCGAAGGGGAGAGAGCCCCCCTCCTTCTTCTTCTTCCTTGACCTTGTCCCTAGATGGGAGAAGGGTTTCCCCTCTGGTCCATGGCCTCCACGGAGTGGGAGGGGCGAGAGCCCCTCCGAGATGGGATCTGTCTCTCTGTCTCTCTCTGTTTCTACTTTCTCAGATTCTACCCTTTCACCGTTTCTTATATTCCCGGAGATCCGTAACTCTGATTGGGCTGAAATTTTGACACGATCTCTATCAAGATATTTGCTTTCTTGCGGCGAAAGAAGGGCATCAACGGCCTTATGGGGTGGCCCCGAGGGTCAGGGGCGCGCCTAGGGGGGTGTGGCGCGCCCCCCTGCCTGGTGCCTTCCTCGGGCACCGTCTCGCGTGATTTTTCTTCCCAAAAATCATATATTCCAAAAAAAGCTCTGTCAGTTTTTATACCGTTTGGACTCCGTTTGATATGGATATTCTGCGAAACAAAAAACATGCAACAAACAGCAACTGGCACTGGGCACTGGATCAATATGTTAGTCCCAAAAATAGTATAAAAAGTTGCCAAAAGTATATGAAAGTTGTAGAATATTGGCATGGAACAATCAAAAATTATAGATACGATGGAGACGTATCAGACGGCTGCATTCACGTTAAATAGGGCACCATCTAAATCCGGTTAGATGACACCTTATGAACTGTGGTTTGGCAAGAAACCCAAGTTGTCGTTTCTTAAAGTTTGGGACTGCGATGCTTATGTTAAAAACCTTCAACCTGATAAGCTCAAACCCAAATCAGAGAAATGTGTCTTCATAGGATACCCAAAGGATACTGTTGGGTACACCTTTTATCACAGATCCGAACGCAAGATATTCGTTGCTAAGAATGGATCCTTTCTAGAGAAGGAGTTTCTCTCGAAAGAAGTGAGTGGGAGGAAAGTAGACTTGACGAGGTAATTGTACCTTCTCCCTTATTGGAAAGTAGTTCATCACTAAAATCAGTTCTAGTGATTCCTACACCAGTAAGTGAGGAAGCTAATGATGATGATCATGAAACTTCTGATCAAGTTACTACCGAACCCCGTAGGTCAACCAGAGTAACATCCACACCAGAGTGGTACGGTAATCCTGTTCTGGAAGTCATGTTACTTGAGGAAGCGATGATGAGCCCAGATTCCGCAAAATGGCTTGAGGCCATGAAATCTGAGCTGGGATCCATGTATGAGAACAAAGTGTGGACTTTGGTTGACTTGCCCGATGATCGGCAAGCCATAGAGAATAAATGGATCTTCAAGAAGAAGACTAACACTGACGGTAATATTACTGTCTACAAAGCTCGACTTGTTGCGAAAGCTTTTCAACAAGTTCAAAGGAGTTGACTACGATGAGACCTTCTCATCCGTAGCGATGCTTAAGTCTGTCCGGATCATGTTAGCAATTGCCGCATTTTATGATTATGAAATTTGGCAAATGGATGTCAAAACTGCATTCCTTAATAGATATCTTAAAGAAGAGTTGTATATGATGCAATCAGAAGGTTTTGTCGATCCAAAAGGTGCTAACAAAGTGTGCAACCTCCAGCGATCCATTTATGGACTGGTGCAAGCCTCTCTAGGTTGGAATATATGCTTTGATAGTGTGATCAAACCATA
The DNA here is from genome assembly GCF_018294505.1 of Triticum aestivum. Lineage (NCBI taxonomy): Eukaryota > Viridiplantae > Streptophyta > Magnoliopsida > Poales > Poaceae > Triticum > Triticum aestivum. The sequence continues at coordinate 223,258,983 of NC_057797.1, forward strand.
TGGTTTTATACAGACTTTTGGAGAAGCATGTATTTACAAGAAAGTGAGTGGGAGCTCCGTAGCATTTCTGTTATTATATGTAGATGACATATTGTTGATCGGAAATGATACTGGATTTCTGAATAACATAAAAGGATACTTGAATAAGATTTTTTTCAATGTAATACCTCGGTGAAGTTGCTTATATATTGGGCATCAAGATCTATAGAGATAGATCAAGAAACTTAATTGGACTTTCACAAAGCACATACCTTGATAAAGTTTTGAAGAAGTTCGAAATGGATCAGGCAAAGAAAGGGTTATTGCCTGTATTACAAGGTGTGAAGTTGAGTCAGACTCAATGCCCGACCACTACAGAAGATAGAGAGAAAATGAAAGGTGTTCCCTATGCTTCAGCCATAGCCTCTATCATGTATGCAATGATGTGTACCATACCTGATGTGTGCCTTGCTATCAGTTTAGCAGGGAGGTACCAAAGTAATCCAGGAGTGGATCACTGGACAGCGGTCAAGAATATCCTGAAATACCTGAAAAGGACGAAGGATATGTTTCTCGTATATGGAGGTGACAAAGAGCTCGTTGTAAATGATTATGTCGATGCAAGCTTTGACACTGATGCGGATTACTCTAAGTCAGAAACTGGATACGTGTTTTTATTAAATGGTGGAGCTGTCAGTTGCTGCAGTTCCAAGTAGAGCGTCGTGGCGGGATCTACGTGTGAAGCGGAATACATAGCTGCTTCGGAAGCAGCAAATGAAGGAGTCTAGATGAAGGAGTTCATATCTGATCTAGGTGTCATACCTAGTGCATCAGGTCCGATGAAAATCTTTTGTGACAATACTGGTGCAATTGCCTTAGAAAATGAATCCAGATTTCACAAGAGAACCAAGCACATCAAGAGACGCTTCAATTCCATCTGTGATCAAGTCAAGGAGGGATACATAGAGATTTGCAAGATACATATGGATCTGAATGTTGCAGACTCGTTGACTAAGCCTCTCTCATGAGCAAAACATGATCAGCACCAAGACTCCATGGGTGTTAGAATAATTACAATGTAATCTAGATTATTGACTCTAGTGCAAGTGGGAGACTGAAGGAAATATGCCCTAGAGCCAATAATAAAGTTGTTATTTATATTTCCTTATATCATGATAAATGTTTATTATTCATGCTAGAATTGTACTAACCAGAAACTTAGTACGTGTGTGAATACATTGACAAACAGAGTTTTACTAGTTAGCCTCTACTTGACTAGCTCGTTGAATCAAAGATGTTTATGTTTCCTAACCATAGACATGAGTTGTCATTTGATTAATGGGATCACATCATTAGAGAATGATGTGATTGACTTGACCCATCCGTTAGCTTAGCACTATGATCGTTTAGTTTGTTGCTATTGCTTTCTCCATAACTTATACATGTTCCTATGACTCTGAGATCATGCAACTCCCGAATACTGGAGGAACACTTTGTGTGCTACCAAATGTCACAACACAACTAGGTGATTATAAAGGTTCTCTACAGGTGTCTCCGATGGTGTTTGTTGAGTTGGCATATATCGAGATTAGGATTTGTCACTCCGATTGTCGGAGAGGTATCTCTGGGCCCTCTCGGTAATGTACATCACTATAAGCCTTGCAAGCAATGTAGATAATGAGTTAGTTATGGATGTAGCATTACAGAACAAGTAAAGAGACTTGCCGATGACGAGGTTGAACTAGGTATTGAGATACCGATGATGAAATCTCGGGCAAGTAACATACCGATGACAAACGGAACGACGTATATCGTTATGCGGTTTGACCGATAAAGATCTTTGTAGAATATGTGGGAGCCAATATGAACATCCAGGTTCCGCTATTGGTTATTGACCGGAGACGTGTCTCGGTCATGTCTACATAGTTCTCGAACCCGTAGGTTCCGCACGCTAAACGTTTGGTGACGAACGGTATTATGAGTTTATGTGTTTTGATGTACCGAAGGTAGTTCGGAGTCCCGGATATGATCACGGACATGATGAGGAGTCTTGAAATGGTCGAGACATAACGATCGATATATTGGATGACTATATTTGGACGTCAGAATGGTTCCAGGTGAGTTCGGGCATATACCGGTGCACCGGGAGGTTACCGGAACCCCACGGGAGGTATATGGGCCTTATTGGGCCATAGTGCGAGAGAAGAGAGGGAGGCCTAGGAGGGGGCGCGTCCACCTCAAGCCTAATCCGAATTGGGTGGGGGGTCGCCCCCCCTTTCCTTCCCCCTCTCTCCCGCTTCCTTCCACTCCTAGTCCAACTAGGGAAGGGGGGAATCCTACTCCCTCGGTGGGAGTAGGACTCCCCATGGGGCGTGCCATAGGAGGGCCGGCCGTTCCCCTCCTCCACTCCTTTATATACGGGGGAGGGGGAACCCCATAGATAGACAAGTTGATCATTGATCTCTTAGCTGTGTGCGGTGCCCCCTCCACCATAATCCACCTCGGTCATATCATAGCGGTGCTTACACTACAAAAAAAAGACACATCCGTGACATTTTGGGCGAACGAATTTTTTTCAGTCGTACATATGACACTTCTATGACGATAATTGTAACAAAACCCGGTATCATCATAGATGTGGTGGGCTCCTACTTCTATGACAAAAAATCATGACAGAAAATGGGATGTTCATCCTGGGCGGGCTGGAGACGCAGCTGCATGACATTCTTTGGGCCGTCCATGATGGAAAAAACCATGGTAGAAGCGAGGGGGAGGAAAATTTTGTGGAGTTCCCGGTTACGGTGGGAGGTCGGGGGCCGAGCGATGCACGTTTCTCTCGTACACGTACGCGCGTGTGTGCGAGGCGTTGGCTCTAACTGAACCCGAGCGAGGCGTTGGGCTCTAACTGAACCCGAGCGATTGCACTGCAGGCTACGCGTTACTGAACCCGAGCGATTGATCGATGGTTGTTAACTGAACCCGATCGAGCGATTCCTTCGCTACTGCTGCCTCTGGATGAATAGTGAGCATTGCGGGGGGGGGGGTGGATGAACAGTTCCCAGTGGGGGTGGATGAACAGGACCCCGTGGTGTTGCCTCTGGATGAATAGGACCCCGATCGATCGAGCCGGTTGGGGCTGGATGAACAGGACCCCGTGGAGGGATGGATGAACAGGACCACCCCGTGGAGGGCAGGATGAACAGTAGACGATGGAGGGCAGGATAAACAGTAGCCCATGGAGGGGTGGTTGAACAGGAGCCCATGGAGAGGGCTGGTTGAACAGTAGCCGGCGGAGTAGCGCTCGGTGGAGGCTGGATCAACAGTCGCAGGTGGAGGCTGGAGGAGGTCGACGGTGGATGAACAGTAGCTCATGGAGGCTGGAGGGGGTCGACGGTGGAGATGAACAGTATCCCGTGGAGTCCCGTTTTGCGGTACGCTACACCCCTCCCGATGAACAGGACCCCCGTTTCGACCATAGCGCTCCAACACAAGTCCGTTTCGTCCGTTTTGCGGTACGCCACACCCCTCCCGATCAACAGGACCCCCGTTTCGACCGTAGGAGGTCCGTTTCCTCCGTTTTGCGGTACGCCAAACCCCTCCCGATCAACAGGACCCCGTTCCGAACGTAGGAGGTTCGTTTCCTCCGTTGTGCAGTACGCCAGGCCTCGTTTCCATCGCCTGTTCGTTCCAAGCCCTCCCGATGAACACGACCATGCATTCCATTCCGACCCAGTCGGTTGGCCCCCACGCGTCCCGTTGCCTCCCCATGAACACAACGCATCCTGTTGCCTCCCCATGAACACGACGCATTCCGTTGCCTCCCCATGAACACGACGATGACGCTGTTTCTCCGTTCCGACCCAGCCATGTCAACGAGCCCTCGCCGTACGTATGCACGAGTAGGCGTTTGAGATCCCGCCCGTATGTACACATACATGGCCGTATTTTCCTTCTTGCACCCTGGCCGCCTCTACCACGACACGTGCGCGCCTCTACATCCACCAGTATATATGTACGTACACGTTTGCGACCAGAATGACAACGCTACATACACTTCGACCAGGTGGGTCCCGACTGTCAGGCACTTCCTTGCGTGCGAAGATGTAGCTGGTGGGTCCCAGCAGTCAAGGGGGCGAAATACGGTGGCCCGTCCAGTGGGTCCCCGCTGTCAGGTGGAGGAATAATTATTTTGCACGTAGTAAGGACGCACTTCCTTGCTGCGGCCGTGGACCCAGCTTGACCTCTCCACGTACAGTCCACGTCCGATGGAAGCCGTTCCTTGACCACGTTGACCACACCGTGCCGAGAGCACCAGGGCGGTGGACGACGGCGAGGCCTAGGAAGGGGATGACGCGGAGCCGGGGAAGACGCGGCAGTGGATGCCCACGCGTAGAGGAGTACGAGGGTTCACTGGTTCACTACGGTGTGAGGCTGCCATCACCGTAGAATAATAGGGGGTATGGGTGAGTAGAGGGATGGACTGGCCAGCGGTGGGAGTAGTAGGGGGCGGTGAGGCCTCCGCCACATCGCAGCCGGCCACGGGAGGCAGGAGCACGAGGCATGACCGGCGCTGGTTTGAGTGGCTGGAGCAAGAAGACCAGAGGTTGAAGAAGCACTACGGCCGTTGGATGGACATCATACGGTCACTAGAGCTAGAATCGTGCATATTGACTAAGTTGACAAAGCCCTCCGTCCCCGTCAACTTAGTAGGCCCACAAGTCAGCCTCTCACCAAGGTGGGACCCAGCTAGCAAGGGGGTATTCATTTTTTTGTGCGTAATAAGGAGGCACTTCCGGTGCGTCCGAGCTGACAGCAGGGGGAACCTTTTTTTTGCGAAATACGATGGCCCATTGGGTGGGTCCTAGTAGTCAGGGGAAACGTTTTTTTCACGATATACTAGTGGGCATCCGGTGGGTCCCTGCTATCAGGTGGAGGAATAATTATTTTCTGCGTAATAAGGAGTCACTTCCTTGCGGCTGCCGTGGACCCAGCTGTCAGCCTCTCCACGTACAGTATTCTTTCGATGGAATTCGGTCGTTGACCACATTGACCACACCCCGCCGACAGCACCACGTCGGTGGACGACGGTGAGGCCTAGGAAGGGGACGACGCAGAGCCGGGGAAGACGCGGCAGTGGATGCCCACGCGGAGAGGAGTAAGAGGGTTCACTGGTTCGGCTGCGCTGCCGTCGCCGCAGAATAATAGGGGTTGTGGGTGAGTGGAGTGGAGGGATGGCCTGGCCAGCGGTGGGAGTCGTATGGGGGCGGTGAGGCCTCCGCGGCAGCACAGCCGGCCACGGGAAGCAGGAGCAGGCGGCACGACCGGCGCTGCTTTGGGCGGCTGGAGCAAGAAGACCAAAGGTTGAAGAAGCACTACGGCCGTTGGATGGACATCGTACGGTCAGTCGAGCTAGAATCGTGCATATTGACTAAGTTGACAAAGCCCTTCGTCCCCGTCAACTTAGTAGGCCCACTATACTGGGTCCCAGCTAGCAGGGGGAGTATTCATTTTTTGTGCGTAATAAGGAGGCACTTCCTTACGTGCGAAGATATAGCTGGTGGGTCCGAGCTGTCAGCGGCGGTAATGTTTTTTCGTGAAATATAGAGGCCGTTTCGGTGGGTCCCAGATGTCAGGTGGAGGAAATCATTATTTTGCGCGTAATAAGGAGGCATTTCCTTGCGTGCGGCCGTGGACCCAGCTGTCAGCCTCTCCACGTACAGTCCACTTCAGATGCATGTCGGTCGTTGACCACGCTGACCACGCCACGCCGAGAGCACCAGGGCGGTGGACGACGGCGAGGCCTAGGAAGGGAACGACACGGAGGCAGGGAAGACTCGGCCGTTGTTTTTGTTTCCCACGCGGAGGGGAGTACGACTGTACGAGGGTTTACTGGTTCGTCTGCCGTCGCCGGAGAATAACAGCAGGTGTGGGTGAGTAGAGGGATGGCTAGGCCAGCGATGGGAGTACGGTGGGGCGGTGAGGCCTGCGCGGCAGCACAGCCGGCCGCGGGGAGGAGGGAGCAGGCAGTCCCGCCGGCGCTTGTTTGAGCGGCTGGAGCAGGAAGAGCAGAGATTGAAGAAGCACGACGGCCGTTGGATGGACATCCAACAGTATACATGCCATCTGTGGAAAGCCTCAAATCTGTGGAAAACAGCATACAACCCATCTGCCATTATTTCAAATAATTTACAGCCCATTTGCTAATTCTTACGGGTTTTTTGGAGCCCATATTCTTTATGTTAGCATTACAACCCATATTGTGGCCACGGTTAAAAAATTATACGAAATTTTGCATATGTCGGTGCGGTCTGAACTTTTTTTAATACCGAAATTTCGAGTCACATTCAGACTGATTTAAAAATAAATGTATATCAATATAAAATCCAATAAATTGTCCACGCATAAAAATCAATGCAATTTAAAATCTCAAAATGAAAAAAAGATATTTGAAAATAATTGCCGGTTTGATGTGTTTTAAAAATGTACATCCCATTTCTCATTACTGATAGGCCATTTTCTCGGCCAGCCGAATGAAGCTCTCCTCGTCTTGAAAGATTTGCAGCCCAACAGGCCTGATAAAGCGACTTACTTGACAAATCACAAAAGAACTGGGCTAGCCATTTTCAGAAAGAAAAAAAACTACTGGGTTGGTCTATGGTAAACATAAAAGAAAAGGCTGTCTAGACAGGCCAGAGTGTCCCGCACAGCCCAGTTGACACCCTGCTTCCATCTCAAAAACAAATTAGATAAATGCCACTCCAATTATGGCGATTCATAAAAATGCCACTGCAATTTCCAAACTTTGAAAAATGCCACTGCAATTTTTGCAAACTTTGAAAAACGCCACTGCAGTTTGCAAACTTTGAAAAACGCCACTCCAGACTTCGAAAAATGCCACTAGAAATGGCATGAAATGGCATTTTTCAAAGTTTGGAAATTGCAGTGGCATTTCTCGGATACACCAGATTTGGAGTGGCATTTATCAAATTAACCCAAAACAAAAATAACTGGGCGAGCTGCTGGGTCCCTGGTGTCAGCCGCTCGTTGTGCAATTCTCTCGTTTATTGACTACGTTGACAATGGCATGGGATCCATATGTCAGAAATCCACTAGGAGGAGCCATTTTTTATTGGCTTGAAATAAGGAGGCACTTGCTTGCGTACTGCCATGACCTTGGTGGGTCCCTGCTGTCATCCTCTCCACGTACAATCATCTCCTGATTGTGTACGCGTCAATTTGCTAGGCCCACAAGTTAGCCTCTAAACCATGGAGGACAAATACAACCCATTTCAAAAAAGAACAACCCATTCCATACGTTCAAACAGAAAGTTCAACATTCAGACCAAAGTAACAGGTCTGATCCACATATAGAGTACTGAACTTCCACGTTGACAACCATCATAGCCAAGTTAACTATCTACTCCCACTAACACTCTAGTAGCGTACAAGTACTAACTTACTCTTAGCTAACTAGACGATGCCGGCCGCCATCTGCTGTCCATGCTAAACGCCGGCACCGGCGTCCTCCGCCTTGCCTCGGACTTGCCAGAGGTGCGATAGGGCAAGTTGCGCGCGCGCGTTGGCCCTTTCCATGCCGGCGTGGTCCACCGAAGCTTCAACTTCCAAGCGGGAAACCCACTTGATGAGCTGGTAGTAAAAATCGGCGTCACGAACGCGTGCGTGCCTGACAGCCTCCAGCGCTATTTGCCGGGCGCCGGCCTCCATGTAGTCAGCCCAGTTGCGGGCGCTCTGCTCGCGACTCAAAGCGTCGGTGCGCTACTGCTCCATGTCCCGCTGGCGGCGCAAATTGGTGATACGCTGCTCCTCCGCCAGGCGGTCGCGCTCCAAGAACTCCTGCTCCTCCGCCATGCGGTCACGCTCCAACAAATCCTCGATCTCCGCATTGCCATCTAAAGACAGATAGAATGCCTCCTCCCTCCGTCTGGTTTCCGGTGAAAACCCGAACACTAGTTTCGGCGGTGACCGCCTCCGGCGTCGCCTACCGTGGACGGGCGGGCGCATGGCGGACGTGGCGAGCGACGTCAGGCCGGTGGGGGCTTATGAGGATATGGCATGTTGGGTCACGGTGGCACCTGAGAAGGCCGGGAAACAGTACTTATAGGCGGAAGGTAGCGCGACGGTCATCGGAATTCAATGCATAATGGCTTAGCGCGCCAGCTTGCCGTGGAAAACTAGAGAAACTGAAATTATGACTGTGCCGTCCCGTCCTGTCTGGGTTGCACGTCGGCATGGCGGTCAAACGAGTGCACTCGAATCATCTCCCTCCTTGTCAATAATGATTCCACGGATTTAAAGCGTATCTTTTTTTGCATCAGTTAGCTGCCTTAATTACGGCCGACTGCATGGAGGCACTCAGAATCGCTCGCAGGCAGTACGAGAAGCACCATGCAACGAGTCGCAGCTGAGGGCACACATGCAGCCACTTAAATCGCTGGAATTAATTAGGCTTAAACTTCTACATGCCGTTAGTTATTGCCATGCCTTGGTCTTGCTGCTTTGCTCACGGGACTAATAAATCCCGGACGGAGGGAGTACCTTGGTTGGTGAGAGGTTTGAATTAAGCCCTGCAAACCGGAAAGGAGGTACTCCCTCCGTTTTTATTTAGTTCGCATATTAGCTTTGGTCAAAGTCAAGCTTTACAAACTTTGACCAAGTTTATATACAAAAATATTAAGATATACAATAACAAATCAACAACAAAAATATTAAGATATACAATAACAGATCATATACAAATATGTAGCTCCAAAAGCAGAGATCTAGAAAAAACATCTGTTCTTCCTACTAACATGGATGCTTCTCTTGGCCAACATTCAGTACAGACTGAAAGACAAATTTGTTTGTGAAGTCTACAATTCCTCTTGCAAACGTAAGTGGTTTCACCAACAGCTGGAACCATGAGAATGAACCACACATGATGGAGGAACATCCACTGCAATATGATTTGGTCTTCTCTCGATCACACCGCGAGACTATTTTCGGAATACAAACTTTAACTTAGGCAAAATGATGCCCATTGTATAATCAGACCAAAGCAATGAAGCACCTAGTGTTGGCCAATAAATAGTACAGTACTACTTTTCTGCAGTCCATGAAGTGACTATCCAATCTTTCTGTGTCTATTTTCAAATGGCACTGCATGCAGTGACTATACTATTCTCTTGTGCAGTTCAACCAAAATTGCGGACACTTTGTTTGTTTGCCAAATAGCAACGGGCAGACATCTCTGTCTGCACAAATATCAAGCAGCTAGTAAACATATACCACACCTTGTATTTTCGGTTTAAACATGTCTCTTCCGCTTAGCATCTGTCATGTTCTGCACTGGACAATCTGATACAGTTATGTTTTGCCCTGGACAATTTCATACTGAATTGATTTGCTGGTTCAGAGCAGAAATATAGCGCCTATTCTTCATCAGACCAAGGATATCCATGTTCGCAGTGATGGAAGAGGTGAAATCAATACAACCGAAATTGAGCATCCAATCATTGAATCCTGTCCTGCACCTCCAATGTAGGTCCACCCTGCCAATAAATTCACATGCAAACCACTAGTATTACTATCTAATGACAGTACAAAAAGAGTAGCAAGATAGTAGCAAACCATGTACCTTCGTAATGAACAGCTCATAGTGCCACCAATTGGATATAAAGGTTTGGAAAAAACATGCTCCTAATGTTGAACCAGTTGGACTTTTTGTGCAGTTCCACTAAAATCGAGCATCCCTGTTTGCATAGATATTGAAAGTGTGATTACTCTAAAAGTGGCACTAGTTGAAGCATAGACTCACAAATATAAGCATTCCAATTTCATAATGGGAAAAGGTAGCAAGACTGTTTCTAACCACCTGTTTGAAGGAATAAATAAAGCAACAACGGCTGATGTCAGGAAGGCATACATAGTTTTTTCTGAAAAACTGAGCCATTCCTGACCTTTCCTCTTCTTTTAAGCAAATTTTGTGCAGTTCTACTAAAATAAAATGCCATCACCGCCTTGACAATTCAGTGACACTGTACAAAAGGAAATGACTTAACATTACATCATGATGTCAGGTATGTAGTCGACAGGCATTAGAGACAAACATACAGACCTCCTCCGATAACATAATGAACATTAATTTTAACAAAGGTGTGACTAGCTTTACCGGGATAATTTGAGTGAACTCTACACCCTTTGTTCCTTAATATAAGACGTTTTCGCGGTTCAATTTAAAGTACCCAAACGTCTAGTATTTAGAAAAACAGGTAGTAGTTTTCTTGAGCACATATCTGGGAAAGCTTGCCACACTTTATTTATGTCCATACGCTAATGCAACACCATTCGAATACTACAAATATACACTAATCCAGTGGCTAGTGCAACAGTAGAGTAGTTAGTTTATTACAGGGTACAGTACAATGGTTTTACTGAACAGATTTCAATAAACTCTAGCACTGGAAGGTTTCTATAAGAATTAACAATACAAAATGTAAAGGTAACAAGTTTCAGCATTGGTATACTAGCTCTGCATGAGCATTAAACCAAATACAAAAGTCTGAAGGTAACTAGCATTATTAACTAATGACAGTATAAAAAATTGCAAACCATGTACCTCCAAGGTAAATATCATTTCGAACTCGGGGGGACCTTAAAAATTGCTATCCCAATCTTGATAATCGATCAAACATAAAAACTTGATCGAACGAATCAAGAAAACAGCCGGAGGAGGAGGTGCCCACTCTTGACCTTTCCTCTTGTCTTCATAATTGTCTGTGCAGTTTAACCAAAATAAAATGACATCAGCGCCTTGGCATTTTGGTGACACTGTACAAAAAAATTAACTTATCTCATGAAAGTGAGGTATGTAATCTATAAGCATTAACAGTGCAAAAATCTGAAGGTAGTAACAAGTTTCATCGTTGGTATACTGGCTGTGCAACAGCATTAGAATGCCTTAGACTGCTGGCGTTGCTTAAATTTATCGGTGGCATTAGACTGAGAGCGGCATTAGTTAAATGTGGCATCACTTTAGCAGTAGCATTGCTTGACTTGACTGCTGGCGTTATACTAACAGCAAAAAAAGTGGCAATAAGAGCATGGGAGGCCCATTCGGACAGTGGGCGCACCAGTACGATGTACCTCCACGGACGCAGAGTGGTGAGGGAGGTATGGTTGCCCAGAGCAAGAAATATCCAGGCAGCATATGTGGATTACATCCCATTTTTGCTCTCTTTAGCCACCTTTTTCCTATGTGAGGACAACAAACCGATCGACCTGGTCATTCTCTATTGCGTTGTCATGCCTTTCTACCCTTCTTCAACCAAGAGACACGAGACTTGTTCCTTAGCTACTGATTTCCCCCTTTTCAACCTAGATGCGGGTTCGATGCCTACTCTCTTGGACATTACAGTCTCCCTTCCTTTCCTTATTCAACTCAGACATGGATTAGTCTGCAGGAAGTAGGGTTTCCTTTAATAGTGCAAATTATGGTTTTCGTCTGTGTGGCCAGCAGAGCAGAGGATAGCAAATTGGGAAGATGGCGGAGTGGAAAAAGATCCACATGCAACGACGTGGCAGATGGGGCAATAGAACAAGGTTATGGTTCGAAAAGAGGTAGCCTGCCTGAGGGTCGGCGAGAAGTGGCTTCGCTCGTGGTCGTCGTCCTCCGCACACGCTACGGCAGCGAGCTTGTGGGTGGAGGCCATCCCGCACAGGCGCTAGGTCTGAGAGGATGGCCTTGTCGTCAGTGCTTGACCTCGCTCGCCGATGACGAGTGCGTCAATGTTGCACGTCCTTTTCTTCCCCAGCGGATCTATGACCACCAGTGAGGAGGGAGAGAGGGGCCATATTTTTCAGATCTGGAGAGAGGGTGGTAGTGTGAGAAGAAAGTGGGCAGCCCTTAGCAAGAAAGCTCTCAAGCTCCATCCTATATATCTTTTTTATACTACTAGTACTGGAGGTGGAGTAGTGGTAGAGGAGTTTATATTTTCTCTGCGTACAGTACCAGTGAGTCATGCTTCAAAACTGATCAGCACGCCATTAAAAAAATAAAGGTTGATAACTAATGCGGCACCTCGGGCCAACGCGGCCAGATCGCATTTTGCACGAGAAATTACACACCATGTTTCGTTGACATGTGTTCCCATTCCAACATATCAGTGAGACGACGACGAGTAGTAGGAGTATTTCTAAACGGATGTGTATGCCAGGGCGCCTCTTCATGAACCATGGCAAACTCGGAACCGTCCACTGACTCTTCGCCTTTCCCTCTCGATTTGGAACTACTGTCGCACGCTCTTCCTCTCCCTCCTCCATTTTCCTTCAGCTCTTCACCCTTTCTTCTGCCGTTGTTCGATCGTCTTCTCCATGGAGGGAACAGGCCGGAAACGACCCCGTTATTCTTGCCCTGATCTGAAAGATGACGTGGTGGAGGAACTCATTGATCGGTGCAACGTCATCACCTCGGCTAGCATGGCAGGTTCGTTCAAGCCCATTATCAACTCAACTAATAACATCATTACAAAGAACCCAAGAGTCAAGGAGCGGTTTGATCTCCCATATCTTCTTTGCCATGACCCTGATGATGACTGGCGCCGGCACGACGGAGGCCTCGCCCTATGCAAGTTGATGCCGCTTGATAATGATACGTATGATGTTAAGATGCCATCGCTTGAGGGCAAGGCTTGGGCGGGCGCAAATGGAGATTGGGTTGTTTACATTGGGTCCAACTGCGAGTGGGAACTTGTGAATGTGTACACTCGTCACCGGGTTCCACTTCCAAAAATCTCAGCACACTGCCCAGAGGTTGAGCACACCGGTAATGTACGCACGTTCAAATACGATCATGGTGACTGTATTCTATGGAAGATAGCAATTTGTCGAGTTCCCAACCGCTCTTGGAATTACATCAACTATGATGTTGTTGCTATCTTCGACAAGCTTGTTGCCTTCCTTGATGGTTTCACTCGATGGATATTGCTCAAAAATCAGTTTCTGTACACGGATGGGTACTGTGATGCAATTCAATACGAACGCCTTGTGTTTGCTGCCACCACTCGTGGCACTGTTTTTGCATAGCATCCTCATAGTTTCGGTATGTTTGTCTTCCGCCGTAATTATAATTGTTTCATCCACATGCATGCGGGTTAGCAAGTTTCCCTTTACTAATTAACCTTCTTCTTGTGTTTCCATGGTCCTGTGAACATCCCACCACCTATACTTGAAAAATTTTATAACCAAGGGGGAGATGACGATGGTGATGATCACGAGCATGAGGACGAGCAGCGCCCATATACTCTGTGGCGCCTGGCAACTAATTCCGATGGATCACCTCTTCTTGTGTGTATACAGCCCACAAATGATGTTACTGCTAAGGAAGCAGGTGTCTCCCATGGTCGCACTCACCGGACCTATTCCAACACCCGTTGCATGGTATTCGGGATGGATACTAGTGTGCTAGCGCCAACTCCTTCTCCCTGGTACAGAATTGATAGTCTTGGAGAAAACTCGCTCTTCCTTGGACAAAACTATCCGATGATGGTGAAAGGCGATCCAACTGTTGTTGACACATTTATGAGAAGCAACTGTGTCTATACCTCGGACATTTGTGTGGTTCCCTACCCTGGTAGGGATATAGTAGGCCGCTTCAGCCTGGATGATCAGTCCTGCGTTGGTTTCCAGATCGACAATCGATGGCCCGTCCCAGAGAATCACTTGTGGTTCAAAGCAAGCGTTTCCAACGCCGAGGAATGGTTGAGTTGAAGTTCATTTCATTGCTTGTTATTTGTTGTGTGGTGAAAACTTTAGTATTTATAATGTATCCTCGTTGTCGATGTGGGTTGATGACCTGTTGTATGTAATAAAATGATATGCGTGTGATAAACTTACTAAATTTATGAATGGCTTTCGAGTCGCTTCTCTGAGTGAGTGGTGCGACGAGGCAAAAAAATATTTTCCGAATACATAATTGTACGTGCATTGCAACAGGTTATCGGATGAGGCCAATCAACAATAGTAGTACACTATTTGTACTAGCTTCAGATGCTTCGCGCGTCGGGCGGGTGTTTTTACTGTAGCCATATGTTAATGTGTTCGCTGTACATAACCAGCACCTCGAATCCTCGATACTAGTACTATATAGTAGGAGTAAGTAGTAGGGAGTAGTAGGGTGGCATGGGCCAGAACAAGCATTCACGTCCAGGAGTACGACACACACCACCACCACGACATCCATCTAACACCATATTATTTCTTGGAGTCCGTGCTAGAGCAATCTCTTCAACCTCGTCATTTCTCTAACTTCAGCCATCGCGCGGCGGGCGAGGTGGGGGTTTGCCGATAGTCGGTTTCCTTAACTATGGTCCCACTTGTAAGGCCAACTCCAACGCACGACCCCAAATGCACCTCCGTTTTGCACGAACTCCAACGATAATGTTGACTAGAAAAGCAAGACCAAAGAAAACAAGAACCACAAGAGTACATTTTACTACTCCTGTAAGTTGGATTAGTGCCTTCTCGATGCATTCATTGTTGATCTGCGGAGGCTCGATCTTGCGTCTGTGCTAGCTAAAAGTGATAGAACATCTACTAAATTGCACTCTATCAATATATGGATGTACTCTTCTTCCCAATACAAAAACTTGCATCCATTCTACTCCCTCCGTTGCACAATACATGCCTTCTATTTGTCAAAATATATATGTATCTAGACATGTCTTAGTATATAGGTACATCCATTTTTGGACAAATGGAAGTCAAGTATTTTGTAACGGAGGGAGTACACAATAAATTTTTTAAGTTAGCACAACTAGTCTAATCCGATAGCAGAACCGAATATTTTCTCGGGTTCTTCCTCCTTTTGCCAACACATGGGACATCCAGCATCCAGGTCGTGTCATGAAAGAAAATAGAGTGGTAGTTGAAGCCACGAGATGTGCATCTTGGGTTAAACTATAAATAGAATCTTACTACTCTTGAGTAACTCCAAAAGCGGCCACCGAAGATCTTTATTGGATTTTTTTTCATCACCAGCATGTCGAGGTGAAAGATGTGCAGGTTCAGTGGGCCCTCTTGCGTTTTCACTGACATGTGGGGCCGCATGTGAGCAAACAGACGATGGGCTCCGCGCGTCCACTGGCTGGCTGAGAAGAGAGATAGAGGAGGATTGAGCACGGACTGCAGGAAATTTGTTCTACGTACCTCGATATAGGCTCGATATAGTGGGGTGGTGAGGGAGTCCTAGATTAGGGGGTGTCTGGATAGCCGGATTATACCTTCGGCCGGACTCCTAGACTATGAAGATACAAGATTGAAGACTTCGTCCTGTGTCCGGAAGGGACTTTCCTTGGCGTGGAAGGCAAGCTTGGCGATACGGATATATAGATCTCCTACCATTGTAACCGACTCTGTGTAACCCTAGCCCTCTCCGGTGTCTATATAAACCGGAGGGTTTTAGTCCGTAGGACGAACAACAATCATACCATAGGCTAGCTTCTAGGGTTTAGCCTCCTTGATCTCGTGGTAGATCTACTCTTGTACTACCCACATCATCAATATTAATCAAGCAGGAGTAGGGTTTTACCTCCATCGATATGGCCCGAACCTGGGTACAAACATCGTGTCCCTTGTCTCCTGCTACCATCATCCTAGACGCACAGTTCGGGACCCCCTACCCGAGATCCGCCGGTTTTGACACCGACATTGGTGCTTTCATTGAGAGTTCCTCTGTGTCGTCACTTTTAGGCTCGATGGCTCCTCCGATCATCAACAGCGATGCGGTCTAGGGTGAGACCTTTCTCCCTGCACAGATCTTCGTATTTGGCGGTTTTGCATTGCGGGCCAATTCGCTTGGTCATCTAGAGCAGATTGAAAGCTATGCCCCTAGCCGTCGAGTCAGATTTGGAAGTTTAAACTACACAGCGGATGACCGCGGAGACTTGGTCTTCGACGGATCTGAGCCGCAGTCGAGCGCACCGCACTGTCCGGTGGGCATGATCTAGCTCTATCGCCGAACAGTGCCCTGGAGGCCGCACCTGTGTACGCTCCGACCCTTGGCTCGGAGCCGACCACACCAATCGAGGATGGGTGGTTAGACACCGCCTCGGGGGCTGCGATCTCTACGGCGATCAAGACGAATGCCAGCCTTGTCCTCTGCGAAGCCCATGACTCCAAGATGCCGGACTCCTCTCCGGACTCCGAGCCCTCCGCGCCCCTACCGATCGAATCCGACTGGGCGCCAATCATGGAGTTCACCGCTGGAGACATCTTTCAGCACTCGTCCTTCGGCGACATTCTGAATTCACTCAGGTCTCTCTCTTTGTCAGGAGAGTCCTGGCCGGACAACGAAGAAATTCGATGCCCACCCACCACCCACTTCGTAGCCACTGTCGATAATTTAAATGACGTGCTTGACTTCAACTCCGAAGACATCGATTGTATGGACGACGATGTAGGAGATGAACATGAACCAAGACCTATAAGGCACTAGATAGCCACCTCATCTCATGATGTATACATGGTGGACACACCCAAAGGAAGCGACGATGAGGAACCAAGGGATGCAACGAGGGATCGTTCACTCGAAAAGCAATCAAAGCGGCAACGTAAGCGCCGCTCCAAGCCCCGCCTCGACAGAGATAGCAGCCATACAGACCCAGCCATAGAGCAGGACGAGTCGGCGGACGACGAACATGCCTTCGAGCAACCGTCCGAACAGGGAAACTTGGATAAAGAAACCGAACACCCCGTCCCCGGCGAAAACAACAGTCCGGACGACCTTACGTCGGATAGGCTCATGGAGCAGAAGAACCTCCACAAAAGGCTCGTCGCTACTGCGCGTAGCCTGAAAAAGTAGAAGTGGAAGCTCAAAACTGCGGAAGATGCACTCAGAATCAGATGGAGCAAAGTACGCAACACCGCAGACAAATATGGCGGCAGTCGCCGCACAAAAAGCTATCCAAAGCGAAAGCTACTGCCTGAATTTGACGAGGAGGCCTTAGATCCCCCGCAGTCAAAAAATAGGAAAGCCACCCAGTCGGATAGACGATTGCATGGCCAGCATGGAGCGGCAAGCGGCGCCGCACACAAGCCGGCACGCGATCCACCAAAGGATCCGCATCAAAAAGAGGGCCCAGCTAGATCTATCTACGGGCCAAGAAAGCAAGCTCTAGTAAGCAGTGCAACACAACAAATATCTGAACATCACGGCACACTGTCTGGACGCCCAAGCCCTCGCAGCGTTTAAGCATAACGTTCGAGACGAATGGCTCGCCAGACACCTCGGCCAAGAAAAGCCAAGAACAATGGCCGCATTAACAAGCCTCATGATCCGCTTTTGCGCAGGAGAGGACAGCTGGTTGGCAAGACGTAGCACCAGCGACCCAAGTACATCCAAAGTTAGGCATGGAAACAGAAAACCCCGACGCAGGAAGGACCAGCGCCGGAATAAGCGAAACAGCCCAAAGAGTAGGGCGGTCAACGCCGGATTCAAAAGCTCACGGCAGAATCAGAGAAAGCCACCCCTCAAGGATAACAGGGATGAGCTATCCAACTTAAACAAAATCTTGAACAAGATATGTCAAATACACAGTACTCCCGGGAAGCCTGCGAACCATACCCACAGAGATTGTTGGGTTTTGAAGTAATCCGGCAAACTCAACGCCGAACACAGGGGGCTCGACACACCAAGTGAGGACGATGACGAACCCCACAAGCAGAGCACCAGGAAACAAAAGGATTTCCCACAAGAAGTCAAAACAGTAAACTTACTTCATGTGACGAACAGAATGGCGCCAACAAAGATACGCGCCATACAGTCTATCCCAAAGGAGTCTCGCCAATGGTTGTTAAAACCGATCACCTTTGACCATCAGGATTACTCTAGAAGTATCCAGAACGCAGGCTGGATTGCCTTGGTATTAGATCCAATAATCGGCGGACTCGACTTTACAAATGTCCTGATGGATAGCGGCAGTGGTCTAAACCTGTTATACCAGGACACAATCCGCAACATGGGGATAGACCCAACAAAAATTCGCCATAGCAAAACCTCCTTTCAAGGGGTAACGCCAGGCCCGGATGCCCGTTGCATGGGTTCTCTCCAGCTAGAAGTTATGTTCGGCTCCCCCGATAACTTCCGTTGTGAACAGCTAACTTTCCACATCGCCCCATTCTCAAGTAGCTATCAACCACTGCTAGGACGCGAAGCTTTCGCCCGCTTTAACACAATACCGCATTATGCATCTCTTACGCTTAAGATGCCCGGTCCACGAGGCATCATCTCATTAAAGGGAAAACATTGAGTGTTCCTCCCGCGCGGAAGACAGTGCGGCTGCCTTGACAGCCCCACAATAAAGCGGCTTCACCAGCCACCTAAACAGGTCGTCAAGACCACGGACACGGCTAGACGAGTCTGGCATAAACATACAATTGATAAAGGCTTAATAGTCGTATACCCCTGTACTAGGGGCTCCGCGCATATAAAACAAGAGACAATAAAGCTCAATTTTACCCATTTCGATTTATACTTTGTTTATTTAGTATAACTCATGTTCAGCACGATCTTTCTTCAACTAAGTTCCACCTTTTACAGATGAACACCGTGCTACGCCCGTCCAGGATATGGCACAACGAAGACACATGCGCAGACGTTTAGCAGGGACCCGTTCCAAGGATTCTTTTCAGATTAAGACCCTGCGTAAACCTTTTTTACTATCTCTTGTTGATACACATCCCCTGGTTTCTTGGTATAACCAAGGAGGAGGCTGGCTTTTTGGCATGTGGCCACGTCAGAGTTTTGCGCGTACCTGGACACTAGGGGCTTATTACTAAGGGCGTTATCCCGCCCGCCCTCATAAAGACCGAATACCTTAGGGAGTGTTCGGCGTCGCGAGTTTGGCCTTATATGCATCAGCTCCCAATCATGTCTTTAGTCAAATGTTGGGTTTGCCCGGCTCCTGTGTTTTGCTACCTTACGTTCCACTCTATCGGCTAAGGAGGCACCAGGAGAACTACTGTGATTGTGCCCCAGTTCGGCCAGGCGAGCACCTTAGTAGGGAAAGCCGAAAACTGACTGTCATGATATAGCGTGAGACTGGTCAACCACTCGATGACTTACCGAAATCTTTAGGATTCCTCCGCATTAACGAAGGGCGGCTTCCCGGCCAGGCACATACGCGCCCCGAGTTCGGGCGAGCGCAGGCGCCACCAGGGGCTATATCAGTAGCCTCACTTTCAAACTCCTATGGCTAAGTGAAAGTGATAAAGCATCATAGTCCGATTGCCTAGTTCGCTGCGCTATCACCTCCTTTGTAGGACCAAGACGTTGGATCGAGTGTGAAAATGCACCTTCTGCGAACACCCCCGCATTATGTGCGTGGGGGCTGAAGCCGACGACTGCCATCTTTCAGATTATATATACATATATGTTAAACGGCCGCACAGGAGGTATTATAATACTTGCAGGCACAAGTATAAAAAGCTTCTACAATTTATCAAAATATTGTTTTACAATAATATATGCTATTCGAATATAGTATCCTTCGAGCACTGCGTCTCTATTAAACGAGCGCCTTGCAGAACTTCCTAAAAATAGTGCTCGGCGGGTACTCGGCTTCCATCCGAGTCTGGGGATGCAACAGTGGTGGCCTCCATTTCCGCCCAGTATGTCTTGACACGGGCAAGAGCCATCCGCGCACCCTCTATGCATGCTGACCTCTTCATCGCATTGATATGCGGCGCCGCACCAAGGAACTGCTGCACCAAGTTGAAATAACTTTTCGGCTCTGGCCTCTCTGGCCACAGATGACTCATGACATACTTCATGGTGAGTCCGGACAACCTATTTAGCTCGGCCCATTCGGCCAAACGATCGGGTAATGACAGTGGACGCTCCGGATTGTGGAACTGCGACCAAAAGAGCTTTTCCACTTCGCGATCTTCTTGATCTCAGAAGTGTTCGGACCCATCTACGGCACTCGCTGCCAAATCCAGATAGGTGTCTACCGTACTCCACATCCGGTCTAACGGAGCATGTTTAGGATCACAGAACTTCCTCCGCAGCATAAAGGGCTTTCCAGCCGCGATCTCTCCGGCCTGACGCACCTCCTCTTTCATAGCTCTCATCGCAGAGCGAGCATCCTTGGCATCGGCAACGACCTTCTCCAGGTTCGTCTATTCCGCCTGATCTTCTTTTTCAAGAAGTTTGCAACGGTCAGCAGCGCTCTTCAGCTTCACAGCCATCTCGGCCATTTTATTCTTGGTTCGGCAGTGAGCAGCCTATTCGGCTCTCAGCTCTTCAATTGCCTTTCCGGCAGCCGCATCGCTTTTCCTGGCTTGCTCCTTGGCTCGGGAAAGTTCCGCCCAAAGATTCTCCATGGTAGCAGCACCATCTGCATCAAGCGCACACATTGTAAGATACTGGCATAAAGCTCCTCTTACCAGGTGCCGCCGGAGTAATTATATACCTTGTGCCTCGTCAAGCCGCTTGTTGACAAGCGCGAAGTCGACATCTGCCACGTCAAGTTGCCGCTTTAGCTCGGCAAATTCATCAGTCCGGCTGGCCACCCGACACTTCGCCACCTACGTATGAAGGCGGCATATTAGACCTGGGATTATGATCCTCTGCGCACCGTCACTTTTGACAATGCACGGAGTCTTAGGGGCTACTATCTACACAGGGCGCATCTTATTTATCTGCAACTATCCAAAAAGGGTACATTATTTCGCGTACCTCAAAACCTGTGTCGGCGTTCTGGGAACGGGGGTCCCCAGACTTGCCTGCCTGCGGCCTGCGGTGTGGCTCAAAAGGGGGCCCAGCGCGGCCCATCTTCACCAACACAAACCCAAGACCCTCGCGAGGGGCCAAGCCTCGCGGGGCGGACGACACGAAGCTTCCTCAGGCACGGCCTTGTCAGGCTGGCTCATGAGGAGGCGGAGAGATCAAGGCGGGGTACCTCACGAGGTACCCGTGACGCAAGCCATGACGACCGAGGGCGCCAGGAGGGTGCCAGCCCGCGCAGTGTCCTCCTTCCCTCTTTGGTGCAAGGGGGGCAAGCGCAGCCGTGGAGTATCGAGGCATCAGGCAAAGGTTGCCATTTTGGTGCAACGAGACCAAGACCAGGAGGACTACGAGATGGAAGTCACCGTGGAGCCCAAGACGGCGTCATCACCAGAGCTTTGCGCAGGCGAATACTACTTTTGTCCGGATAGCTAGTACTAGCTGTCCCCCTTCAAATTACCCCGCCATTGTTGGCTCCCTTTCCGCTCGATATTTGGGAAGAGGACTAGGGCCCCTATAAATAGGACCAGCCACCCGCTAGACAGGGGAGAGGACCGAGGGCAAAAGAAAGAGAGAGAGAGAGAGAGAGAGAGAGAGAGAGAGAGAGAGAGAGAGAGAGAGAGAGAGAGATAGAGAGAGAGAGAGAGAAGGGCGACTGAGCTCCTCCCAGCAGTTCATCGCCCCAGCCAAGAACAGACCCTCGCGAGGCTGTTCTTCCTTGTATTGTTCATCATCATCAGCCCAAGAGGCAATCCACCACACCACACACTGGAGTAGGGTATTACACCACAACGGTGGCCCGAACCAGTATAAACCCTGTGTCTCTTGTGTTGTTCTTTCCTTAGTTTAGATCCTAGCAAGGCGGAGGGGTGTAGGTAGGTAGGAGACGAAAGCTCCGCACGCACCCTAGTGTTCAAACCTCAAGGGTCTGCCAGAACCTGAAATCCGACATTTGGCGCGCCAGGTAGAGGTGCGCCGGGATTCGTCTTCCACCACCCCGTTCTCCTCCGACCATCACGCCCATGTCTGACGCTCGTCGGGCCCGCGCCGAGCACCGAGCCATGCTCGCTTCCCACGTCGCCTAGACGGCCCCTGTCGGCGGGCGCCCTCGCCGTTCCCTGTCACCTGCCATCAACGCCGCCACCGGCCCGGCGGGGGATGAGCGGCAAGCATTGTCCCAGCATCCGTCCGTGCGGCAAGACGGCCGCACCGCAACTCCCTCGCTCAACCCAGCTGGTTCTTCGTCCTGCACGCTCCGCGCGCCCATGGAGGCTCGAGCTGCACTCATCGCGGCGAACGAGCTCGTCCGTGCCGCAGGGGGCTCTCCTGCACCGTCCGTTCCGCTGCACCGCACCCCGCCCCGTGCGGGCAATGAAGCTCTGGCGGCGCCCCGACTGCCTCCTCCTCAGGAAGGCGCCATGGATCCAAGGCACGTGGCCCCTGGGTGGAACCCGCTCCGGCAGGCGCTAGCGCAGCAAGAGCAGAGCTGTCAAGAAGTCCCTCGCCCGCAAGAAGCTGCCCGGGCGCTCCCTGCTCCAGCACGTCGCGACCATGCTCCTGCTCCCGCGCATCAAGACCCCACGCTGCACCCAGCTGCAGCGCGTTGGGACATGCAAGACCAAGCTCCCCATCATCCAACGCCTCCCATGGCCACAACAGGCAGCGGCGCCTTCACCGCCGAGCTACGCAGCGTCGCGTGGCCCGGCAAGTTCAAGCCAGACTTGCCTCCTTGCTACGACGGCACGGTTGACCCTGTGGAGTTCCTCCAGCTCTACGAGTTGGGCATCGAAGCTGCCAATGGAGACGAGAAGGTCATGGCGAACTGGTTCCCCATGGCACTCAAGGATGGGGCCCGCACCTAGCTCCTGAACCTGGCTCCAGGAACAATCTCCTCCTGGGACGAGATGCGCACCCGCTTCATCGCCAACTTCCAAGGCACTCGCGACCGGCCACCCGCCGTAAGCGACATGCGCCGCATCAAGCAACAGCCCGGGGATGACTTCCCAGCGTCCTGCAGAAGTACATCCAACGCTTCAACAATGCGCGCCAAGATTCCCAAGGTGACCGAGGAGGCCATCATCTCGGCCTTCTCCGACGGCGTGCGCGACGTCAAGATGAAGGAGGAGCTGGCGATGCATGAAGACCTGTGCACCTCCTTGGAGCTGTTCAACCTGGCAACCAAGTGCGCCAGGGCCAAGGAAGGGCGTCTCTCCCTCCTCGAGCTGCCTGCCGCAGACCCAGAAGAGAAGAAGCCCAAGACCAAGGATGTGAAGCGCAAGGGGGCTACCATGCTCGCGGCAGAACCAGACACCAAGCGAGGCAGAGATCAGCCCGAACCTTCCAAGGGCGGCCGGTACTGTGTGTACCACGACCTCCACACCCACAACACCAACGAATGTCAAGAGCTCCGAGCCATGTGAGAAGGAATGATAGGCCGTCGCCCTGACCACAGTGACCGGGGCTACGGCCGAGGAGGAGGAAGGAACGCAGGACGCTGGGAAGACTGTGGCCCACGCCAAGGGTGGCGCGACCAACCTCGCGAGGATCACTGGCAAGACCCGCCTCACGAGGGAGGCTGGAGGGATCAGCCTCGCGAGGGGGACTGGAGGGATCAGCCTCGTGAGGATCGCCCACAAGGCAACGCAGGCCTCCCACCGCTGCCGCCGCAGCCAAGAAGAAACGAAGACCGCCACCAGGACGAGGGGGCTGGGGGCTTCCAGGAGCCGCGCGCGATTGCCTGCATCTTGGGCGGGGCACAAGCCCCAGCCTCTCAGCACATCTTCAAGCAGTTCGCTCGCGAGGTGAACGCAGTCCTCCCTAGGCTCGAAGCCACGCGCCCTCTCAGGTGGTCGGCGTGCGCCATCACGTTCAGCTCGGCAGATCAGCTCAATTGTGCGGCTACAGTCGGAGTCCTCCCGATGCTTTGTTCCCCAATCATCAGCAACGTGGTGGTCACCAAGACCCTCATCAATGGCGGGGCAGGGCTCAACGTCCTGTCCGTGGAAACATTCAACAACCTCCAAGTGCCCTACAGCCAGCTTCAGCCAACCAAGCCTTTCTCCAGTATCACCCACGGCTCCACGGTCCCGATTGGGCAGGCCCGCCTCCCTGTCACCTTCGGGGCACGCGACAACTACGGCACCGAGCTCATCGACTTTGACGTCGCTCACATTCGCCTGCCGTACAACGCCATCCCTGGGTACCCAGCGCTGGCCAAGTTCATGGCCGTAACTCACCACGGCTACAACGTGCTCAAGATGCCAGGAAGTGGCGGAGTCATCACGGTGCCCTGTGAAGAGAAGGATGCAGTGTGTTCCCTGGAACGAGCATTTCAGGCCGCGTCACTGGAAGACCCGGATCGTGGAAGCAGGAGGCCTCCCGAGACTGCCCCTAAGAAGAAGAAGACATCGTCCGGCCCGACCACTCAGGAGGCAGGCCCCTCTGGGCCCGCGCCTGCCCGGGGGGAACCTCCTTCCAACGCATAGGAAAGTGCGCCCAGCGCCCTCCTCGGGCAGGGCTCAGGGGCTCTCCCCTGGAGGGCCACCGACCTAGCTAGGGTCACAAGGGAGGCGCTTGGGCACCACATGGAGGCGTGTTTCGAAGCACATTTCCCTCAAGAAGGAGCAAGGCAAGGAGATCCAGACCCTCGGGAGTTCTTCAGCAAGGCCATTCAGGAGCTACAAGAGTCAAGAGTCATGAAAGGCGGCCGCCGCCTACCAGCAGTGGCTCCCCATCCAGGCGAGGATGGTGGGCTACGCGTCTGCATAGACATACCAGCGCTCAACCGAGTCGCCTCTCTAGAGCGCCTCTGGCCCTCGCGAGTGGGGCGCTGCGAAGGCCCACCCCACAGCTACGTTCGCATGCCTTACGTCCTGCCGAGCGCGGCTGACGCATACCAGCGCCTCATGAGGGGCATCACGGAGGCATGAGAGGCCAGGCATTCCGCTGCCCTGGCAGGGATGGAGATGGCCCGCGAGGAGCCGCCAGCGCCTCCGGAGCCTCCCGAGGCCCCTTGGCCTGGGGGCTCGTGAGGATCGGCTCCCGCAGCCCACCGAGCCTGCTACATCAACGCTCCTTCATCCTCAACATCATCAGGTGACACCTTTCTAGTTCTACTTCCAGCTAGGAGTGCCCCCCCAGGGCTGCATTATTCCCAGGCCGCATGGGTCCGTCCCTGCGGCGTGTATCCCTTTTTAATTCCATGTTGTTAGCTTACCTTGTTGGGGGAGCCCCTCAGGCTGCATGATCCCCAAGTCGCCCGGGCCTGACCCAGTGATGTCCGCATTCCTAGCATCTATTTGAACGAATCCACTCCTTCACGGCTAATGTGTTTTACCTAGTTGCCTGCTCAGCTGACGCCAACTAACGGAGCTGCTCCCAAACGGCACGACGCTTGCGCATGGGTCCGTCCCTGCAACGTCGACAAACCTGGATGGCTGAGCTCTGGCCGCGGCAGCCCCGCACAGCGTCACCTCGTCAAGCCTTCAGTGCCTCACTACCCCTCGGAAGCACCGAACGGCTGACTGTCAATTGTCATGGCAACCCCTTGTTTTTTCTATGGTGGACCTGCAGGACCTCCTGAAGGAGCTGCGTCAGGAAAGGCCCTTGCGGTGTCCCTTTCGCCCTCGTCCGCGCGAACCGCTTGCACATTAAAGGGGGGGTGCCTAAGCATCGCGACTCAGGGCTCCTACCGGCTCTCCAGCCCTCACCCTCTGGCCTTGACCACGGCATCGCGACCTGGCATACCAGCGACGGCTGAGACCCGCTCGAGGGTCGGGACCCGAGGACATAGAGCAGAAAGGGGAACAAAGGCGAGAGGGGGGAGACACACGAGGAACTCGCCGAGCAACCTCGCGCCTGCCGAAGCACGGACCCGGCGACACACCAAAGAGCGGCCCCTGATCCTCGAGATAACTCATCACCCGGAAGCGCCAGCTACCATGGCACCATCCCCGCACCTAATGCCATCCCGTGTTAGCGACGCCACTCTCCTTTCTCAGCAAACGACAGCTGCTTGGGCACCAAAGGGGACCTCCTGAGCATCGCGACTCAGGGGCTCTTACCGGACTCCGGGTCGCTCACCTCCTGGCCTTGACCACGGCATCGCGACCTGGCATACCAGCGATGGCCGAAGCCGCCTTGGGACTGGGACCTGTCGGCGCAGAGCACCAAGCCCTCGTGAGGTTCGAAAGGGAGGACTGAGCTAAGACGGAATGAGCAACTCGCACAATTCTACGACAGGGGTTATATTAACAAAACAGGATCACATGCACCTTACAAGCCCCCACGGGACACATTTTTGATTCCTCGCAGGGAACAGATCCTAAAGGGACACAAACTACGCGCGTCCTAGCAAAAGACGCCATCGTCAATAGTGGGCCGTCAAGCACCGACGCCAACCCCATCCAGATCAGGGTCGGCGGCGGCCTGACGAGCCCGCCCTGCTCCAGGAGAGGCGCCGGCTCGGGGCCTCGTAGCTATCGTCGCTCGTCTCCGGAGTCGCGAAGAGCTCGCCGGAGTCGCTGGAACCTCCGACGCCTCCACCACCTGAGGAGCCGCCAAGGGAGCGGTTGGCGGGCCCAGTCCTCGTCGTGGCAGGGTCCTGGCCACCTTCCCCGGGGCAGCACTCCAGCCGGTGCCCGCTCGCATCAAAGAACTTGAAGAGCATCACTGAAGCACTGTCGTAATCCAAGTGGACCGCGAAGACGCCCCTTACCCTGCAAACACGGGCGATCTCTCTCCAGCCCTGAGTCATGTAGACCTCGCCAGGGGCAACGACCGCGACCTCTGCCTCGGTCGTGAGGGTGCTGCAGCCGGCGTGCTGCAGCCAGAGCTCCAGGGGCTCCCCCTGCGGGATGATGGAGGCGAAGAAGGGAGGAAGGCAGATCCAAGACTGAAGAGGAATGGCAACGTGAAGCACGAACTCTCAGGAGGAGCCCTCGGTGTGGACCCCAGGGGGGACGACCCACACCTTCGTGACCCGCCGGTGCCGACGGCGGCGCCGCCCGTGGCGGTCAGCATCAGCTCCTTCAGGGCCCTCGACGTGGGCGTACAATGGAAGTGGGAACCCTGGCGGTGCCCGCTCGCACAAAGGCCTCGACACCACCTGAAGGGCCCCCTCGTCCGAGCCACGGGGGGCGAGCCGTTTCTTCGGCGGGAGTGGGTCTGGTTCCTCTCGGGGAGCCTTTCCCTTCTCTGCCGTCGAGAACCGGCGGATCGGAGCCATCGCAGCAAGACGGAGCAAGGATCGGGAAGAAGGAGAAGCAAGGAGGAATGGACTGGGAGGGCGCGCGCTGTTCCGTACTTATGGCCGGCAGAGGCCAACCGCCTACCTCCACGATCGCAGGTAATCATGACCCACTTTGCATGTAGGGACTTGTCCAATCCGTGCAGTTGCCAAGGCGCCATGGGGAAGTGGAGGCACCCACGTCCAATCAACCGCCACGCGGCGCCCAAGGCCGCAGACTGTTAGGGCCCGCGGCGCTTCACTCTTGCCCTTCTGCCTCCCTGCACGGCCAAGTCCGGGCGCGCCTTGGGCCCGGGGGCTACTGTCGGCATTCTGGGAACGGGGTCCCGAGACTTGCCTGCCTGCGGCCTGTGGCGTGGCTCAAAAGGGGGCCCAGCGCGGCCCATCTTCACCAACACAAACCCAAGACCCTCACGAGGGGCCAAGCCTCGCGGGGTGGACGACGCGGAGCTTCCTCAGGCATGGCCTCGTCAGGCTGGCTCACGAGGAGGCGGAGAGATCAAGGCAGGGTACCTCTCGAGGTGCCCGTGATGCAAGCCATGACGACCGAGGGCGCCAGGAGGGTGCCAGCCCGCGCAGTGTCCTCCTTCCCTCTTTGGTGCAAGGGGGGCAAGCGCAGCCACGGAGTACCGAGGCATCAGGCAAAGGTTACCATTTTGGTGCAACGAGACCAAGACCAGGAGGACTACGAGATGGAAGTCACCGCGGAGCCCAAGACGGCGTCATCACTAGAGCTTTGCGCAGGCGAAGACTACTTTTGTCAGGATAGCTAGTACTAGCTGTCCCCCTTCAAATTAGCCCGCCATTGTTGGCTCCCTTCCCGCTCGATATTTGGGAAGAGGACCAAGGACCCTATAAATAGGACCAGCCACCCGCTAGACAGGGGAGAGGACCGAGGGCAAAAGAAAGAGAGAGAGAGAGAGAGAGAGAGAGAGAGAGAGAGAGAGAGAGAGATAGAGAGAGAGAGAGAGAGAGAAGGGCGACTGAGCTCCTCCCAGCAGTTCATCGCCCCAGCCAAGAACAGACCCTCGCGAGGCTGTTCTTCCTTGTATTGTTCATCATCATCAGCCCAAGAGGCAATCCACCACACCACACACTGGAGTAGGGTATTACACCACAATGGTGGCCCGAACCAGTATAAACCCTGTGTCTCTTGTGTTGTTCTTTCTTTAGTTTAGATCCTAGCAAGGCGGTGGGGTGCATGTAGGTAGGAGACGAAAGCTCCACGCGCACCCCAGTGTTCGAACCTCAAGGGTCTGCCGGAACCTGAAATCCGACAACCTATCTGTAAACTCCTGACGGCCTCGTGCAATCCGCTCTCCGTGGATGAAATCCTCTCAATCACCGTACCCATCAATGCACGGTGCTCCTCTAAGATAGATGCTCACCCTAGAAGATCCTTCAGCTTCTTCGACCATGCACCAGACGGTGCCGGACTCGTCCGATGGCCCTTTTCGAAGACCGGACGCGGAGGGCTTTGGGGGGCCATATGACTACCTTCCGGCCCTGTCGGATTCAGAGAAACCCTCCGCGACGATACCTCAGGGTCGCCCGCCTCGCAAGGTGGTACGGCAGGGGGAGGCGTTCCGCTCTCCATCATCTCCGGAAGAAGATCCCCCGAAGACGAGCTCTGCTGAGAAGGGCTAAGGTCCGAGCTAAAAGGTAAATTTTCAATTACTCTTCTCAGATATAACGCAAGGATTTCTCTCATTTCTTACAAAGAAAAACTCCTCTCTACTTACAACTCGGTGGAGGGCTGATCCCCTTGAGGGCATAATTCAGCCGAAGTATCCCCGGCGCAGGACCCTCTGACGAAGATTTCTTCCCCCGCTTTGAGGCCATGGTCTCCGGGTCATCAGAGGCGGTCCTCTTCTTCCCCTGAGGAGAGGAATTTTCGATTCCTCCCTTCCGGACAACCTTCTTCAAGGAGGTTGTAGCTTCCTTGTCCCCTCCCTCGCTTTCCTCCGAAGGCACAACCTCCAACATCCTGACTAGCACGGGATCCGGCGTGGTATCGGGGAGGGAGTCGGACACCTGATTAGCTTTGCTTTCGCTATCCACTCCTATTTAAAGGATAGCTCTTTTAGGGGCAATTTTATGATAAATATACGGATAGCGAGTCCGGGCACAAGGCTACTTACTTGAGTATCCGGGCGATTGCAGCTTAGGCCTGCGTCCTCGGTCAAGTCCGGACACATTGCTTGTGATCCGAAGAACAATTTTTACATCTCCACGGGCGTTGCGCCCATGAAATGCTGGAGAGCTCGTGGTCCCTCCGGATTGAACTCCCACAGGAAAAGGGGGCGACGTTTGTCGGGCAGGGCTCGGCGGATCAAGATGACCTGCGTCACCACGACCAGGCTAATGTCTCTTTCTAAGAGATCTTGAATGCGGCCCTACAACAAGGGCACGTCCTTGGATGGCCCCCAGTCCAGTCCTTTATCGAACCATGACACTAGCTGTGGTGGGGGACCCGAGCGAAAGGCAGGTGGCGCCACCCAGTTGGTGCCCCTGGGAGCGGTGATGTAAAACCACTCTCGTTGCCATAAGCTGGAGTCCTCTTGAAAAGAGCCCTCAGGCCATGGAGCACCAGCATTCTTGCTTATAAAAGCACCTCCGCACTCCGCGTGCCGTCCCTCGATCATCTTCGGCTCTACTTTGAAGGTCTTGAGCCATATTCTGAAGTGAGGAGTAATACGGAGGAAGGCTTCACACACGACGATCCGTCGGGAATATGGAGGATGGACTCTGGAGCTAAGTCGTGAAATTCCAGCCCATAATAAAACATGAGCCCCCTCACGAAGGGATCCGTCGGGAAGCCTAGCCCCTGAAGGAAGTGAGACATGAACACCACACTCTCACCAGGCTTGGGAGTGGGAATGACCTTCCCTTGAGCAGGTAGCCTATCCGAGATTTCGCAGGTCAAGAACCTGGCCTCTCTCAACTTCAGCATGTCCTCCTCCGTGACGGAGGAGGGCATCCATCATCCTTGAAGGTCGGAACCGGACATTGTCGAAGGTCCGAATCACCTGAAATCGGGACCCTTGGGTGTTGGAACTCGAGGCAAAGGGCGAACTCGTTTGAGATTGAAAGAAAGGAGTAAGGCCTTGGTCTCCTTATAAGAAGTTGAATACCAAGGGCCCTCCCCATGACCGTTTGGGACTCCCCTTTGATCGAGAAAACATACCAACGGGTACGACTGGGTTACCCACGCCCGTATTGATGAGAATCCCAAAATACGGGGACACGATCTCTGCTTTGACAAGACATGCCAAGGAAACCGCCTCGCTAAATGCACTGAGGTGGGATAGTAAAATGATTCGAATAAAGACTTGGCCGTGGTGTGATGTCACACTAGGAATACGTCAGCAGATTAGATTTGTGTAAATATTATTCTCTCTATGGCAATATGTGGAAACTTATTTTGCAGAGCCAGACACTACCTTTGTGTTCAAAATCTTCTATGAAGTACTTGGAGGAGGAACCCGCCTTGCAATGCCGAAGACAATCTGCGCGCCGGACTCGTCGTCATTGAATCCTGGTTCAGGGGCTACTAAGGGAGTCCTGGATTAGGGGGTATCCGAATAGCCGGATTATACCTTCGGCCGGAATCCTGGACTATGAAGATACAAGATTGAAGACTTCGTCCCGTGTCCGGAAGGGACTTCCCTTGGCTTGGAAGGCAAGCTTGGCGATACGGATATATAGATCTCCTACCATTGTAACCGACTCTCTGTAACCCTAGCCCTCTCCGGTGTCTATATAAACCGGAGGGTTTTAGTCCGTAGGACGAACAACAATCATACCATAGGCTAGCTTCTAGGGTTTAGTCTCCTTGATCTCGTGGTAGATCTACTCTTGTACTACCCATATCATCAATATTAATCAAGCAGGAGTAGGGTTTTACCTCCATCGAGAGGGCCCGAACCTGGGTAAAAACATCTTGTCCCTTGTCTCATGTTACCATCCGCCTAGATGCACAGTTCGGGATCCCCTACCCGAGATCCGCTGGTTTTGACATCGACAGGTGGCATGGGCCATAACTCAGTAGCATTCACGTCTACCAGTACGGCACAGGCCACCCACACGAGTCCCATCCGACACCAATTTTCTTGGAGTCCATGCTACAGCCATCTCTTCTCCCTCCTGTTTTCTCAGCCATCGCGTGGTGGGCGGGGTGGGGGTTTGCCGATAGTTGGTTTGCTCAACTGCGGTCCCACTTGTAAGTGAAAATGCAACACCGCACGCATTCCCGCTTGAGCGGCATGCTGGACCAACCGTGTGGGGGTGCGACGCGAACACGGTAGGCTTTTCCTTTTGAACTCGTATCTTGTAAAATTTGGTTCTGCTCCATGGCGCGACCAATAGATAGAAAATAACGATTTTGCCTAGAGTAATGAGAAGTTTGGTTCTGGCGCCGTTCATGCATGGAGAACGTACGAAAATTATGAAGTTGATGTGAAAGGTAAGATAATTACTGTAGTATCATATACTACTACATGGATTTGACGGAAAGATCAAAATACATACTGATCCATCAACGTTCAATGATATCCTCACGCCCTAGTGCGCCGGGTCACCAACTGACGTGTGAGGAGCTGCAGCGTTGGCGGCGAGCTCAACGTGCTTCTGAATAGTGCCATCCAAGGTTGCCTTGCGCTCCAAGAAGGCCAGCGTCCTATCGTCCTCCTCTTGCATGTAGTAGTCCTTGTGGACGATTTGCGCATAGACGTGGGTGATTATGTCGATGGTGTCTTGCTGCGTCAGGCACAGCGCGGCGAGCGCGACCTCGAGGTGGACATTCTCCGGCGCGATGGCGGGCAGTCGCAAGGCCACCAGTGCGTCGAAGAGGTTGTTACCATAGTGGCCGTTGAGGGTGGTGGGCATCGCAGAGCCTGGGCGCGTCGGCCGGAGGCTTACGCCAAAGTCGTCCGCAAGCTTCTTGACGATGGTGAACTTGTCGAGGAAACCGACGAGGACCTCGTCGAACAAGGAGACGAAGATGCCGTCCAAGCGGCCCCTCGCCCTGGCGGCCTTAAGCAATACTACCTGGAGATGTTCCTCGGTGCCGGTGGACGTGGTAGTACTCCTAAATCCAGACGGTGGTGCTACTAGTACTAGTAGCAGTACTACCAATGTAGTAGTAGGAGTACTAGCACTGTACTACCCGTTGGTCAAACTATTACGTGTTGCTCCTCACAGTGAAGTGACAAGACCCTGCGCCGGAGATGACACCTGAGTATAGGCGCCGTGTTCGGCATACCATAGTCAGCCTCACCGTCTACAGTCACTATCATCATGGCTGTAGAGCTAGCCTGCTTACAACTAGCCCCGTTCGACATAATTTCCCCTGCGTAGATGCCCATGCATTGCACAGAACACCAAGATTGGGGGTGGACGGCTCCGGCAGCGGCCATCGCGCCAGATTTTTCCACGGCCCTCTACTCCTAGATGTGTACATGTGCGCTGGTGTGTGTTGTGTGATAGGTGTGCGTGAGTGCGTCCTTCTGTGCATGCCGCCGCGCAGTGGTGAATTGTGCGTGAGTGCGTCCTTCGCGCGCAAGAAGTTTGTCCTCAATGCGCCCTCAATTTACTAGTGTGCGGGGTGCTACCCCGAGTGGTTTCAACTTTGTTTAATTCACCGCGTGTCAGATGGGCCTCTAGTTTACTTATTTTCACCCACTGCCACATGGGCCAGCACACGAAGATACAGAACACGAGCTGACAAGGCAGCATGTGGATTGGTTGACCGGTCAACTAAACAATATACGGAGCTATACGCTGACACAGTGAGCGTATAATCCGTCGGTATATAGAGTTCGAGTGAGAGGGGAGGCCCGTGAGAGATAGCAGAGAGAGAGAGAGAGAGCTACTCCCTCCGTTCGATAATGTAGTTCCAACATTTTTTTAAGTCAAACTTTTGACACTTTGACCAAGTTTATAAAGAAATTACTTATATCTACAATATCAAAGATAAATGATAGTATGAAGTAAGTACACGTTGTGATGAATCTAATGCCTGGTCGTGCCTGGTCGTGTGGCCATGATGCTAACAACAACATGGATGGATATTAGCATTAAATAATTGATGCATGGATTGATTGATGGGACGTTGATGCTTTGCCTGGCCCAAGCATGAACCAAACGCTTCAGCACCACACAAGCCTGGCCAGGCAGAAACATTTTACATCTCACGTCCACACCAGGCAGTACCGGCCATCAAGGCATGAGGGTCAGGTCACGAACCAAACTGACCAATAAAGTTTGACAGAGATTGAGGAGCCCTGATAAGGCTGAGTGGTGCGTCGGATAGCTGAGAGGGGGAAAGAGATATTCCATCCGCTCGATAATCCAGTCCATATAAAGTTTTTGGAAGTCAAACTTTGGAAACTTTGATCAGGTTTACTCAAATGTTATTTATATCTACAATACCAAAGATACATCATACAAAACTACATCTCATGGTGAATCTAATGGCATATGTTTGCCGTACTAGATGTAATTCTTTTTCTCCACGTGCATGGTCAAACTTTGTGATGTTTGACTTTTCAATAAATCTATATGCTATGGACCGAGGAGAGTGCCTCAGTCAAGACAGATCAAGTGCGTGTGAAGGAGAATGAGTAAGTGCGCAAAAAGAGTATGTGCGTGAAAGAGAAAGTGACAACAAACGATAAATTAGAGAGAGTGTGTGTTTTTTCGTTTCTTATGCGAACATATCACGCATGCATCTCCGATATGGAAAAGCGAGGCGAGGAGATACACGAAGATAGCTAGTGTGTGATTGTTTGCAACGGAGAGAGACACCCCTGTAGCACATGTCCAATAGAGGTGTGGCCAACAAGGAACAAAGGCCGAGAGGGATACATGGATGGCATGGACGCATGAGGAGGGAGAGAGGGTGTGTTTGTGATAGAGAGATCCCGTCGAGATCGTGAGGGGACTATATGGGTGGGAGATCGAGGGAGTGCGTGCGCGATAGAAAGATGCCCCGAGAGAAACCGAGATAGAGCATGCACATGTTTGTGATGGAGACTAAGATTAGCTAGTCATATACATATAGGGGGGACTACGTGTGCCTACAATTGAGTGAGAGACCATCATACTTGGCTAGCTAGGCATGAGATTGTGTGTGTGTGTGTGATATGGAGAGAGAACGAGGGAGAGAGATAGAGTTTTAGATGGGCCTATCAAGTGTGAGTGAGATATGCATGTGTATGTGTGACCCAGGTGGATGGAGAGTTTGAGAGAGGGGGGGGAAGAGCTCCGAGACGACATAGTCGTGCGTGAGAGAGTTACAGGCAAACAACCAAGGAATCTGTGTGCGTACGATGAGTGCACCCAAGATATCTAGCTTGGACTAGCTAGAGTATCATACATAGTGTGCGAGAGAGACCTATAGATGGTGTATATATGCATGCGAACTAGAAAGACCCCCCCCCCCCCACACACACACACAAAGAGAGAGAGATGGAGAGAAAGGGAGAGGGACGAACAAGGTTTTTGTGTCGGATGTGTGCGATAGAATTGAAGATTGTCAGAGAGAGAGAGAGAGAGAGAGAGAGAGAGAGAGAACATGAGTCCAGGAGAGGGGAGGTCGCGTTTTATGCATCAAAGACTGATATAAACCATGTTTCGATATAAACTTGCATTCAAATATTTAAATTGGAGAACATGTTGTCTGCAATCCACACATGAACGGATATATGCGTATATCAAACAAGTTCATTATTTTGACTTTCAACATGTTCATGGAGTACTATAATACTGTACAACATGCTACTCGATTGAGGTGTTCAATTTTGGATTTAGTTCACTATTTTGACCTACTGAACGAGCTGTTTCATTGAATCGAGATATTTCATTTTGGGTTTGATTCGCGTTTTTGAGTGGGTCAACTATTTGTCATATAGTAAATCGCTAGCAACGAGCATGTAAAAACACATTACTCCCGAGCATCATCTCTCCATCTAAAAAAGAAGTGGCAAGCTAATATTTCAAAATTTGATCCGAATCGACTTGGTAAGTTAGACGTGGATGCTCATTCTCCCAAAATTTGAACGAACCGTTAAACATCCTCTCTGCTGGTGGAATTCGCCCGATAAAATAAATGGGAGACGCGAAATTACCGTCCTATGTGGGACACGCATCAATTGGCCCGTTGCACATCGAGGGTAGGTTCGTACCTTCATCCAAGCGCGCCTTCTCCTTGGCCGAAATGACATGTGCCGAACAATTCATAAACCATGGTCGACAAAACACGCTCTCCTCGCCCGAAATAGCTCGCGCCCACTATATCAAAACACGCTCTCCTCGCCCGAAATCGCTCGCGCCCACTATAGTTCAAAACACGCCCTCCTCGCCCGAAATCGCTCCCGCCCAGAGAAGCAAAGTTACTCTACTATCCCCGACCCTCAGTACACAGACCCAAGCCGAGAAGCCTATAGGAAAGAGTAGAACTGTAACTCCCCCTCACATTTCAGACAAATGCGTCCGTAAGACATGGTTCCACTCCCCTCCCAATTTCCCCCGCCTGCCCCCATTCATACCTCGTGGGCGCCAAATCACCTTCTCCCCGGGAAGATCCCTTCTCCCGAGCCGTGAAACCTCAGCCCCACCTCTATGGCGCCCCCCACCGCACCAATTTCATAGCCGCCCTCCTCCCTAATGCCGGAGACGTTGTCCATTTGCCATCGTGCACTGGGCCGTGCGCCTCTTACTCCATGTTGCTGGTGCTGCCTTGATGACGGCCGCGTGAACCGTAACGGAGCCTATTTACCCCCACCGTTGTTCATGGCGCCGAAGCGGCTCCAACTTTGGATCCGTCTAGAGTCCTGGCGCTGCTTTGGCATAGCCATCGTCCGTCACGACATCGCTCTTTCCCTACCGCCGGTCGCCACGGCAACCGTGCCGGCCTCACCGACTCGGCAGCTGGACCTCTACTTCACCATGCCGCCAGATAGGTCGCACCCTCATCTCAAATCACTTTATTTAGGTGTCAGTTGTGTGAATTTTTATTCTGGGCCAATCGATTTGCAATGGGAAGCAGCACCCCTCGAGGCGGCGGAGCTCCTAGGCTGCCGGTTGGCTGGTGTCTAATGTAAGGGTGCGGGGCCGCCAAGTTCGCCACGGAAGCAGCGCTTAGATGGCTATCTTTTAGAGTTGCCTGGGTTGAAGGTACTGCCGCCGCCGGATCTGGATGACGGGGAGTCTTTGTGGATTGGCCCGGGGGCGGCGCAACCACGGCAGTGCGGTGGGGCGGGGAGTGGGGTTTTGGCCGGGGTCACAGACGGCGGAGGCAGACTGCTCTGCCGTTGGTCGCTGGCTCTTCGGGGAAGATTCCGAACAGTGTCAGCCGGGAGGCACAAGACGGCCAGCCATCCGGCGTAGATCGGACAGTACCAAAATAAAATAAAATTGTGTGACACCAATTTAGTCTTCAGTCAACAGACGTGTGACCACTCTCGTACCTTGCTGTTGATTTCTTAGTGTATTTCTTCAGATCAAAGAGATATGTCGTTCTTAACATTATGCGTTATCTGCATCTTCAGACACACCGTCTTTCGACTCACCGCAGCTGCTCCAACAAGGGAAGCATACACCAGAAGGGAGCTATAGTCCCCACTCAACAGTTCCCTGCATCGAATGCGTGTGCCCAACATGCACAGCCACAACAACTGCAGGACCATCCACAAGTCAGCACATGATGCTCACTCCTATGGATGGCAGCCAGATAGGTTGTACCCTCATCTTACTTGTGTGCAACATTTATGGATTTGTTATTCATCTAAGCATGGAAAATAGATCATCACATTTCACTATATATTCATGTTGATCTCTTACGGGTCTTGTTCAGA
Organism: Triticum aestivum; assembly: GCF_018294505.1. NCBI lineage: Eukaryota > Viridiplantae > Streptophyta > Magnoliopsida > Poales > Poaceae > Triticum > Triticum aestivum. Next base: position 223,295,845 of record NC_057797.1, read on the forward strand.
AGTTAACGCTGTTCCATAGTCCAGCTAAGGTACTTGTTCTTTAGGTAACACTGTTCCATAGTTATCATCCATCAGCCAATGCTATCCCACAGGCTGGTGATTATAGTATTATACCACTTCTAGTATTTCCTATGTTGTTCTTTAATAATTTTGTGTGCCATCTAGTTAATCTCGAGTACAAATGATACATATTCTGTAGCTGTCATCTGTGTTCTCCCTTTAGTTTATGAGACCTGTTGCTGCTAGTTAACCCCAGTCCTACTATTTATGTCATCTCCTACAGGCACTCATTACATAAATCTAACTACTAGTTGTCTTCCATGCATGTCAGATATAATTGCACACACTGATATATCCACAAGAACCTCACGGAGTAATGTAAAGGCCAATAAACTTGATGCCAATGATACCCAATATGATGGAACATGTAAAGGCAGTTCTTCACAAGACTTGCAGAAAGATAATGAATCCTCTTCACCCCACAAGGTCCTTGCTCTAACTTGGCCTGTGATATGGGTACAACATGCATACAATGTTTTGGAGTGTATCTACTCTATTACAATGCCATGTGCTTAGCATGCTGATCATGCATGTAAATATGTCATGCCTTCCTGTTTTTCAGTACCTATTCCATTCATGATAACATGTTTTCAAATTTAAGTACTGTCATTCTACTCTATCGCAATGCCATCTGCTTAATTTGGACATCATGCTTCTGAATATCTTATGCATTGTTATTCATCAGTATGTACTTCATCTGTCTACCATACCATGTTTTTTTACATTGAAGTGTTGTTCTAGTGCTCTGTTGCAATGTCATCTTATTTTCCCAATCATACACGTGTATATTGCCTTAGTTATTTTTGTATGTATTCCGCTAGCATACAATTTTACATTCAACTAGTGTTTCTTTTGCTGTGTTGTCCTGTCGTATCCCTAGCTCTTACACCATACTCCCTCCGTCCGGATTACATGTTGCCGAAATGGATAAAAAAGGATGTATCTAGAACTGAAATACACCTAGACCCATCCATTTTTTTCCGGATGGAGGGAATACATGTCAATATGTCATGCCTTTCTATTCTTCAGCACCTATTCCATCTCTCTGCTACCGCATGTTTTATAATTAAAGCACCATTCTTCTATACAAGGCATGCAAGGGGAAGACGACTATGTTAGAATCTGAAGGGTTACAAACAAGGCCTTTGCAAAAGATCCAAACGCCAGGGGATAATAAACCAACTCCAGTTTTTAAAGATACTGCTCCAACAAAGAGAAACCCAACTCCTACTGTAATAAGCAGATTTCAGTGGCCAAAGAACTACTCCGCTCCAGTCCAGCAAAAATATGTCAACTCAATTCTAAGAAGCGTGTGCGTATCTTTGCATCATGAAATTTTATAGCATGCTGATCATATTTTCTACATGTTTCTTACCCATCTCTCTTTTAGAAAATAAGCTTAACAGATTGAAGAATTTCTGCACTGGTATCGTCTGTGAGGAAAGATTCTTGCAGGAATTCTCTGTACTCCAATGCAAATGTAAGTACCTGTTGTATATCACTATATTTTTACATCAGCATGTTTTTTGTTAATCGGCATGAATCCAACCTTTATCTGATCTAAATTTAGTTTTAGCAAAATGTATGATTAAAGGCCACAATCTTGATTTTTGTAAGGAAAAATGCGTGGTAGTTTTGCATCCTGAGCGGCATGAGTGTACTATCTCATATCAGTGGGTTTGATTACTTTGGTTCTGCAGTGGGTTTTCAGTGTTTTTTTACTATGTTGTCCTGTCGTATCCCTAGCTCTTACGTCATACTCCCTCCGCCCGGATTACATGTCGCATAAATGGATAAAACTGGATGTATCTAGAACTGAAATACGCCTAGACCCATCCATTTATTTCCGGATGGAGGGAATACATGTCAATATGGCATGCCTTTCTATTCTTCAGTACCCATTCCATCTCTGCTATAGCATGTTTTATAATTGAAGCACCATTCTTCTATATAAGGCATGCAAGGGGAAGACGGCTATGTTAGAATCTGAAGGGTTACAAAGCAGGTCTTTGCAAAAGATTCAAACGCCAGGAGATAATAAACCAACTCCATTTTTCATAGATACTGCTCCAGCACAGAGAAACCCAACTCCCACTGATATTAAGCAGATTCCAATGGCCAAAGAACTAGTCCACTCCAGTCCAGCAAAAGAATGTCAACTCCATTCTAAGAAGCGTGTGTGTATCCTCCCATCATGAAATTTTATAGCATTCTGATCATATTTTCTACATGTTTCTTACCCGTCTCTCTTTTAGAAAATAAGGTTAAACGATACAAGACTTCCTCCATTGGGATCGTATTCGAGGAAAATATCTTGCGGGAATTCTCTGTGCTCCAGTGCTGATGTAAGTACCTGTTGTATATCACCATATTTTTACATCAGCATGTATTTTGTTAATCGGCCTGAATCTAACCTTTATCTGATCTAAAATTAGTTGTAGCAAAATGTTAAAGGCGCCAATGTTGATTTTTGTAAGGAAAACTACCTGGTAGTTTTGCGTATTGAGCTGCATGAATGTGCTATCTCATATCACGCACATTACTAAATTGTAGTGCTTCTCTGGTTGCCCATTCATTCATTGTGTCAATGTTGCTTTCGTATTACCTTACCTGGCTGATGATAGCTATGCCATATTGTGTTAATTTGGTGTAGGCTAGTTGCCCAAACGTTCGTTGTGTCAATGTTGCTTTCCTATTATCTGACTTGGCCAATGATAGCAATGCTAGCGTGTTAATTTTGATTTTGTGCAGGCTGCTGAAGATAAGAAGACAAACTCTGAAAACAGCAAGGCAACCCCATTGTTTCTTTCCAGTAAATCTAGGCCAGGTAATATGGCAATAACTCATGATTAATCTGTTTGGTTCCCGTCCTAATTTATGTTATGATGCAGTGCTCAAGACACTCTCCACTATCAATAATACAAGCTTGCCAAAATCGCCATCTGAATCTGTTCAGTATCCTCTGTCTCGAATGCGACGGAATAAATGTATGTTTGTGAGCTAATTAATGGCTGAAGCAATGATGGAAATGGTGGAGGAATTAGAGGTGCAGAGTCGTGCGACAGAACAACTGATCAATGTTTTCAGAGACGGTGTGGCAAAGCAGCAAGAACTTGCCCACATGCTTATGGGCGTCATCTATGCTGAGGTTGCAGATTGTGATGTTGTAGATGGTTAGGTTATGCTCATTTATTTGCACTGGCATCAATCTTTGATTGCCCAGTGGATGTAATTTCCTATAATATATTCTGGATGTGCAACGTTATTCCCTGTATGTCGTACCTTTGCTCGTCGTAATGGGCTCAAATTATCTAATTTGGCCTAAAGACATGAACGAACTTTAGTGGGCCCATTAAGTTAATAGGCCGTTAATAGGCTGAAAGTTAATGGTCGGCCCTCTTACCTCCCGGGTCGTTAACAGGCCAACATCGAAGCGGGCAACAGGTGGCCCCAATTTATTTCACAGGCCGTTACTAAGTTTGGGCTACATATGGCCCAACTATACTATAGGCCTTTAGTAGGCCGAAACAGACAGCAGGCTTGTATTGGACCATGAAGAGCATGGGTGGCTAAGAGGCCGAAAGTCAGGTCGTATTGTAAATGGCCCAACTTTGTTGTGGGCCGTTAGCAGGCCAAAAGAGAAACCGGGCTGGTATTGGACCATGACTAAGGTCCGACTACAAATGGCCCAACTCATTTATGGTCCGTTAACAGGTCCGACTATAATTGGCCCAACTAAGGTCCGGGAATTGGCCCAACACTTAAATGGGTCGCTAAAAGGCCAAAACTAAGGTCCGACTATAATTGGCCCAACTGATTTATGGGCCATCAACATGGTGAAAGTAACACCGGGCCAGAAATTGGCCCAACACTTAAATGGGCTGCTAAAATGCCGAAACTCAGGTCTGACTACAAATGGCCCATCAGATTTATGGGCCGTCAATAGGCTGAAAGACACACCGGGCCGGAAATTAGCCCAACATTTAAATGGGTCGCTTGAAGGCCGAAAGATGTACATCCTGAAAATTGGCCCATCCATTAAATGGGCCGTTAATAGGCCGAAATCTCATCGGGCCAATATTGAGCCCAAATATATAGCGGGCTATTAACGGGCTCGAACTGACGATGGGCTGCAATGGTGTCAAATCTTTAACGGGCCGAATTGGCACATCTCGTATGGGCCGTGGGCTTAAATGGACCTGACACACAAGTAGGCCTTATATGGGCCGGCCTTTTTCACTGGAATGGGCCACTGTTGGGCCGTGCCACATGTCGACCTATCATAGGCGCCTCCTGTCCAATGAGTGGATGACATCTGTCCCAACGATGAGCCGACACGTGTTTCCTCTAGGCAATGATGATTTTACACGTGGAAAATCCCCATTGGTCGGGGCTGTTAACGGGTTATCAGATTCAAAACCCGACCCGATAGCTTAACGGCGTTCCGTTATGGTGGATGCCACGTGTCGGTCACCCTTGACGAAAGCACTTCTGTGACGCGTGATTTATCGTCATGGAAGTGGACACTTCCATGATGATAATTTTGGTAATGTCATGGAACACTTCTACGACAGCACATGTATGACTATCTTGATTCTGTCATAAATTTGTCATGGATGTACATGCATGACCAAAAAAGCGACCTACTGTGACAAACACGTATCATCACGGAAGTGTATTTTTTGTAGTGTTAGGCGAAGCCCTGTTCCGGTAGCATCATCATCACCGTCATCACACCGCCGTGCTGACAAAACTCTCCCTGGACACTTAGCTGGATCGAGAGTTCGTGGGTATGTGGACAACACTCTCCCCTCTCGTTGCTATGCATCACCATGATCTTGCTTGTGCATAGGAATTTTTTTGAAATTACTGCGTTTCCCAACAATCGTATGTCTGCATGGAGTTCCGAGGACCATCGTATCAGATAGAGGAACATAGTTTACCTCGAAGTTTTGGAATCAACTGCACCAGACCTTAGGTACCAGGCTAGAGTTTAGTACGGCCTTTCATTCGCGGACTGATGGATAGACCGAGAGAGTCAATTAGATTCTGGAGGACATGCTGAGAGCTTGTGCACTAGATTATGGATATAGTTGGGATTACAAGTTTCCTTACATAGAGTTCTAAACAATGACAGTTATCAAGCTAGTTTGAAGATGGCACCTTTCGAAGCCTTGTATGGAAGGAGATGTAGCACACCGTTAATGTGGGATGAAGTTGGAGACCATCAGTTGTTTGGACCAGATTTGATAAAAGAGTCTAAAGAGATGGTTAAGTTGATTCGGGATAGACTGAAGGTAGCTCAGTCCAGGCAGAAGAGTTATGCCGATACCAAATGCAAGGAGGTAGTCTATGAGATTGGAGACTGAGCATATCTTTGTGTGTCACCAGTGTGAGGAGTTAAACGTTTTGGAGTTAAGGGAAGGTTAGCCCCGAGATTTGTAGGACCATATCGAGTGTTGGAACGTATGGGAGAGGTTGCCTACAAGTTGGAGTTACACGAAGGACTGTCAAGAGTTCATGATGTGTTTCATGGTTCCCAGTTGAAGAAGTGCCATGCAGAGATGGCCGATATTCCCCTGAGAGAGACAGTGCCCCTAGAAGCAATTCAATTGGAGAGTGATCTGACCTATGATATGTCTCCAACGTATCTATAATTTTTGATTGTTCCATGCTATTATATTATCAACCTTGGATGTTTTATATGCATTTATATGCTATTTTATATGATTTTTGGGACTAACCTATTAACCCAGAGCCTAGTGCCAGTTTTTGTTTTTTTTCCTTGTTTTAGAGTATCACAGAAAAGGAAAATCAAACGGAGTCCAATTGACCTGAAACTTCACGGAACTTATTTTTGGAACGGAAGCAATCCAAAAGACTTGGGGTGCATGTAAGGGAAGCAACGAGGAAGGCACGAGGTAGGGGGCGCGCCCTCCACCCTCGTGGGCCCCTCGTGGCTCCCTAATGTATTTCTTCCATCTATATATATATATCCATATACCCTAAAACTATCGGAGACGAGGATAGATCGGGAGTTCCATCGCCAGAAGCCTCCGTAGCCACCAAAACCCTAGACCCGTTCGGCACCCTGCCGAAGGGGGCAATCCTTCGCCGGTGGCCATCTTCATCATCCCGGTGCTCTCCATGACGAGGAGATAGTAGTTCTCCCTTGGGGCTGAGGGTATGTACCAGTAGCTATGTGTTTGATCTCTCTCTCTCGTGTTCTTGAGGTGGTATGATCTTGATGTATCGCGAGCTTTGCTATTATAGTTGGATCTTATGTTGTTTCTCCCCCTCTACTCTCTTGTAATGGATTGAGTTTTCCCTTTGAAGTTATCTTATCGGATTGAGTCTTTAAGGATTTGAGAACACTTGATGTATGTCTTGCGTGGGATAACCGTGGTGACAATGGGTTATTCTACTGATTCACTTGATGTATGTTTTCGTGATCAACTTGTGGGTTCCGCCCATGAACCTATGAATAGGGGTTGGCACACATTTTCGTCTTGACTCTCCGGTAGAAACTTTGGGGCACTCTTTGAGGTCCTATGTGTTAGGTGAATAGATGAATCTGAGATTTTGTGATGCATATCATATAATCATACCCACTGATACTTGAGGTGACATTGGAGTATCTAGGTGACATTAGGGTTTTGGTTGATTTGTGTCTTAAGGTGTTATTCTACTACGAACTCTAGGGTTATTTGTGACACTTATAGGAATAGCCCAACAGATTGTTTGTAAAGAATAACTTTGAGGTGGTTTCATACCCTACCATAATCTCTTCGATGTTCTCCACTATTAGTGACTTTTGAGTGACTCTTTTTTGCATATTGAGCGATAGTTATGTGATCCAATTATGTTATTATTGTTGAGGGAACTTGCACTAGTGAAAGTATGAACCCTAGGTCTTGTTTCAACGCATTGCAATACCGTTTATGCTCACTTTTATCATTAGTTACCTTGCTGTTTTTATATTTTCAGATTACAAAAACCTATATCTACCATCCATATACCACTTGTATCACCATCTCTTCGCCGAACTAGTGCACCTATACAATTTACCATTGTATTGGGTGTGTTGGAGACACAAGAGACTCTTTGTTATTTGTTTGCAGGGTTGTTTGAGAGAGACCATCTTCATCCTACGCCTCCTACGAATTGATAAACCTTAGGTCCTCCACTTGACGGAAATGTGCCACTGTCGTACAAACCTCTGCACTTGGAGGCCCAACAACGTCTAAAAGAAGAAGGTTGTGTAGTAGACATCAACCTACAAGGAGAAACCAGTCAAGATCCTCGAGTTTGCCAGCCGAGTTACGCGAAGTAAGGTTATCAAGTTTTGCAAAGTTTAGTGGAGCCACCATACCGAGGATGAAGCCACGTGGGAACCAGAAGAAGACCTACGAAAAGACCACCCACACCTATTTTCTAGCCAACCCGAATCTCGAGGGCGAGATTCATCTTAAGGGGGTAGGTTTGTAACATCCCAAATTTTTAATTTGGATACATAGGTCATCATATGCATATCATATTTTATTTGCATTTTGGTTGTGATCCTAGAAATCTTAAGCAACTCAAGGACCCAAAGAGAGAGTTGGGGATTTCATACGTTTTCATATTTGAACTTTCTCACATTTGAAAAGAGGATCATTTTGGTTTTAATATTTTTCTCTCCAAATATTTCCAATATTAAAAATAAAAGAGAGAAGATAATATGACTTCTTCAAAAAGAGAGGAATATTGGAGGAAAATTTTAAAATCAAATAAATATTTTCTTGGGATTTATTGCTATTTTATTTGAATTAGAAAATATGCATTTTTCAAAATTGCATGTTTAGGCCAGAAAAATGTTCACTTTGTTCTAAATATTTTATTTAAATAGTGAAAATTGTTTTGGCATTTTTAGAATTTTTTATATTTTATTAGGAATTTTGTTTTCGGCGAATTTTTTTTAAAGTTTCTTGCCCGATTGGGCCGAAGGCCCAGCCGAGCCGGGCCGAAGCCCACTCCCACGCCGCCTTCCTCGCGCCGCCACCATCGCTGGCACAGACGCCGAGGAGGAGTCCGAGTCAGACTCCACCTCGGGTCGGCCCCTCCTCCAAGTTGCCGGCCGCCCGCGAGGCCTTGAAAGGCCGAGGCCTCGCCCCCTCTCGCCTCACCACCGCCGCGTGTCGCCTCCGCTGCTTGTAGCCGCAGCCGCCGCAGCCACTCGTCCTTGCGTCGTTGCCGCACCCCGCCGAGGCCGCACCGCCGCCGCCCAAGCCGCAGCCCAGCCCCGCCGTCTCGCCGGATTCTACCGTCGTTGCTGCCGGCGACTTTCCCCGGTTAACCGGTAAAAACCACCCCGGTTTTTTCAGTTTTGTTTTTTTGATCGGTTTTATTTAGGGTTAGGGTTTTTCTCGGTTTTCTTCGGTTTCGATAGCGAGCGTTCGCCCGAACGCCTCAGTTCATGAACGCGTTCGTTCGTTTGTCTCTGATAACGAATGTTCGTTCGTTAGTCTTTTCTTTTTATTTTATTTTCCAGCTAGGGACCTATCCATGATTATTTTTATCATAGTTTAGCCCCTAATCTTGAAACGCTCGCAACTTTTTAACCGTTCATCCAAATCCAGTGAAACCAACGCCAAAATCTTCGTCTTGAACCACTCTTTCCAGTTAAACAACTTGAACATGATTTTTAAAAATTAAAATTTTGTTGTAAGCAGATTTGAATATGAACTTCTTTTGACCGTAGTTTGAGTTTCGTAGCTCCGATTCGATTGATTCCTTTTGTAAATCGAAGCTCTTCTCTTGGACTTTCTGTTTGGATCTTTTCATTCGAGTTTTACCTGTGTATCTATTACTTGAGTGCTTATGTATGTTATTGTTTGTTTGCGGTAGAGTTTTCGGAGTGCGAAGCGTGCTACTACGAGTCACTAGGGTTTTCAGATCGTCAGCAAGGCAAGTAACACTTTGATCATACCCCCTTATTACCCAGTTTTTATGCATTAGTCTCAACCCTCAAACACTGCATGGTTAGGACTTGAATACTTGTGGGTATTGGGAAGTAGTGATGAGGTAGAACCTATTGTCTTTATTTTCAAACCCAGGGAGTTACTTCTACGTTATGCTTATATTGCTATGCTATGATCGTAGACGTGGTTTGGTTTGAGTGATCCGTGACAGATGTGAGAGTTTTAATTAATGGTTAAACTTAAGGTGGCTACTTTGATACACATCTAGGTGGATTGGTTGAGGCACCCTGGAGCACCCAGTGGTTGTCTAGGCACCTGGAGCAATCCAGTGTTGTCTTGGGATATCCCGGAGTACCCGTGTGATCATCCTATGGTTTGCCACCCAGGCTCAAAGGGATCATAAGATTATTCATGCTGGAAACTTCCGTGTGCAGCCACAAGCAATTATGGGCTCTAGCATAGTTGACTAAGTTGTGTGACCACTTTCAGTGGTAGGCTAGCAGATATAGGGGATGTAGGTGGTACTGTCTACCCAGAGTAAAGAGTTAATGCTTCTGAAAGACTGTGTCTCGGTCATCCGTTTCTCAAACACCATGTAGTGCGAGAAAATCCAATGGAGGAGATCGAGTCTTGTGGGGAAAAGTGCGTAAACCTCTACAGAGTGTATAAACTAATCATGGTTTGTCGTGTCCCTGGTTATGGACATCTTGAGTATCTGGTACTTGAATTATTGATTTGATCTCGTCACTCTATTAATTAATTTGTTGGGTTGATGATTATTAATTTGGGACTGAGTTGGAGGAACCTTCTCAATGTTCAAAAAACTTTATAGTTGAATAAAATTTATTCCTTTGTTGTAGGGAAAAATTAGTTTTCTGGAAAAATAACCATAGAGCCTCCACCAGCCAAATGTGCATATAGTTATAGCTGCTACATGTTCATTGCTCTACAGTGGTATTTTGCTAGCATATTCCATGTCTTGACCCGTTTCGGGCTGCAACGTATTATGTTGCAGACTTTTCAGACGAACAGTAAGGTGCCCTAGGTCGTTGTCTTGCACTCAGATATGCCATTGGAGTTGATGGGCTCACTTTACCTTCGAAGCCTTCCGCCGCTATCTTGATTAGATGGCCTTCAGCCATATTATTGTAATAAGAACTCTCTTTTGAGATATCGATGTAGTAAGTGTGTGATTGCACTGTCTTATAAATCCTTCAAGTATTGTGTGTGTCAGCATTACCGATCCAGGGATGGCACTTATGCACAGAGATTTGATCGTTTGAGGTCGGATCGCTACACGAGCATAAAAATTCTGGATAATAATTTCTCTTGAGAGATCATGATTGGGGCATGAATATAACATTGACTTAAGCCTCCTCCAAGCTAGAGCGATACTTTCTCCTTCAAAAGGCCAAAAATTATATATATTATTCCGATCACGACGAACTAGATGCATAGGATAATTTTTTTTGGTGAAACTCCAATTTCAATCGATTCCAATTCCACTTCCAAGATCCAATATCATCGCATAGCCTATACCATGCTAATGGTTTTCCCTTAAAACATAAAGGGAAAACCTTCTTCTTAACTTCATCTTCGGGTAAACCTGCAAGCTTAAACAATCCACAAATTTCTTCTAGATGTATCAAGTGCATATCAGGATGTTCGGTTCCATCTCCTGCATAAGGATTAGCTAGTAGTTGTTCTTTCATACCTGAAGGAATTTCATATTCAATATTTTCAATAGGTGCGGTAGGTTGAGGGCTATCTAATTGTGGTTCCAGTCGAGGTGAAGATACCCCGAACAAACCCCTCAAAGGATTGTTTTCCATAGTAACAAGTGACAATAAATTTCAGCATGTATTAATAATTTTTCCTTCCCAATTTCCACTTACCAAGAGTGCTTCACTCCCCCGGCAATAGCACCAGAAAATAGCCTTGATGACCCACAAGTATACGACTTAATTGTAGGCTTTTCAATAAGTCGGAGTGTCGAACCCAATGAGGAGTAGAAGGAAATGACAAGTGGTTTACAGCAAGGTAATGTTTGCAAGTGCTGAAATTGTAAGTAACAAAGTAGTTTGATTGCAAGATAATTTGTAACTTGCAAGTAATGATAGTAGTAGCAAAAGTGCAGCAAGGTAGCCCAATCCTTTTGAGGCAAAGGACGAGACAAAATGGTCTCTTATAATAAGCAAAGCGTTCTTTAGGGTACACGGGAATTTCATCTAGTCACTTTCATCATGTTGATTCAATTCGTGTTCGCTACTTTGATAACTTATTGTGTGGGTGGACCGGTGCTTAGGTGCAGTTCTTACTTGAACAAAACTCCTACTTATGATTAACCCCCTCGCAAGTATTGTAGACATAGAAATTTGCAAAATATATACGGACCTGAATGTGGCAGACACGTTGACTAAACCTCTCTCTTTGGGTGTTAATCACATGGCGATGTGAACTAGATTATTGACTCTAGTAGACCCGTTGGGTGTTGGTCACATGGCGATGTGAACTAGATTATTGACTCTAGTGCAAGTGGGAGACTGAAGGAAATATGCCCTAGAGGCAATAATAAAGTTGTTATTTTATATTTCCTTATTCATGATAAAAGGTTTATTATTCATGCTAGAATTGTATTGATCGGAAACCTTAATACATGTGTGAATACATAAACAAACACCATGTCCCTAGTGAGCCTCTACTAGAATAGCTTGTTGATCAAAGATGGTTAAGGTTTCCTAACCATGGACATGAGTTGTCATTTGATAACGGGATCACATAATTAGGAGAATGATGTGATGGACAAGACCCATACGTTAGCTTAGCATAATGATCGTTCAGTTTTACTGTTGTTGCTTTCTTCATGTCAAATACATATATATTCCTTTGACTACGAGATTATGGAACTCCCGGATACTGGAGGAATGCCTTGTGTGCTATCAAATGTCACAACGTAACTGGGTGATTATAAAGATGCTCTACAGGTATCTCCGAAGGTGTTTGTTCAGTTGGCATAGATTGAGATTAGGATTTGTCACTCCGAGTATCAGAGAGGTATCTCTGGGCCCTCTCGGTAATACACATCATAAGCTTGCAAGCAAACGACTAAGGATTTAGTCATGAGGTGATGTATTACGGAACAAGTAAAGAGACTTGCCGGTAACAAGATTGAACTAGGTATGAAGATAGCGATCATCGAATCTTGGGCAAGTAACATACCGATGGACAAAGGGAATTACGTATGCTGTCATAACGGTTCCACCGATAAAGATCTTCGTCGAATATGTAGGAGCCAATATGGGCATCTAGGTTCTGCTATTGGTTATTGACCGGAGAGGTGTCTCGGTCATGTTTACATAGTTCTCAAACCCGTAGGGTCCTCATAATCCCCAAGTGCAAGGAATCATCGTAGCAATTTCCAAAGGTGGAAGTGATAAGTATGGAGTGTCAAACCCACAAGGAGCTAAAGGTAAGATCAATATTCTCTCAAGTCCTATCTTTCACTGATACGACTCTACGTACACCGAACGTTTGCTTCCATCTAGAAACGAGAAATAAAATGATGTTGTGGGTATGAAGTGGTTAACTTTGCATGATATCAAAGAGCTAAAATATAAAAATAGGTGCTGTTAACATAAAGTTAGAATATATTACTATATATTATAAATAGCGAGTGTGGAATAATGATGGGTAGGTGAGCAAATTGTCCTAGGCAATTGTTAATAAGATCGGTAGTCATTATTGCAATTTCATATGATGGAGAGGCATAAGCTAACGTACTTTCTCTACTTGGATCATATGCACTTATGATTGGAACTCTAGCAAGCATCCGCAACTACTAAAGATCAGTAAGGTAAAACCCAACCATAGCATTAAAGTATCAAGTCCTCTTTACTTGGGTTTAAGATTCTGTCACTCTAGCAAACCACTATAAGCAAATCATGAACGTATTGCAACACCCAACAGCGGGAATCCTTCACGTGTGCGCGGCACCGAAGGCACCATACACTACTACAGGATACTGCTAACGCGACACTAAGATCAGAGACCCTTTGACGAAACTGTGTGCGATCATTAATCGCAAATGGTGGTGTAAAAACATCTAAAAAGGTGCAAAATGTTTGCGATGGAGGAGCCATCAAACACGATTCAGATTTTAGTTGCATGTGAGATGCAGGGCACACGGTTAATCCATTCGAACTGTTTGCGGTGAGGAGAACAACAGAAATGGGCAGCCATATCAATGTGTGTGTGATATACGACATACAGTTCGCTCCGATGAACTGTTTGCTATTAGGGAGTGCAACAGAAACGGTTAGCTAGATAAGGTGTGTGTGATATACGGCATACGGTTCAGTCGGACGAATTGTTTTTGATTAGGGAACACAATAGAAATGGTTCAACTTAACAAGATGTGTGTGATACGTGGCAAACAACCGACTTGGATGAACTATTTGCAATGAGAAATTACAACACAGACGATTAGCATAGTTAGTTCATGTGCGATTCTGTGTGTACAAAAAACTTTGAAAAATGCAAATTAGTTGCTTGCAGTGGCTAGGAGTATCGCACACGATGCGTCTGCGAGTACTCGTGTTCAATACTTAGTAAGTTACACATACATTTCCTTATGTTAACATGTGTGTGAATTTGCAATATGGACAATTAATATGCAAATGCCTTTTGGACATCGGGCACACGCGTAAACTCAATGAATTGTGTGCTATACTAATACTTTCCATTAAAATTTAAGAACTTGGGTAACAACATTTGAGTAACATATATAGTGGTTACACTATTCGACAAAAGGAGGATCTTCGTAACACGGTTTTGACAACCATATGGTCCATATCTACATACTTAACATAGTAAAAATTATCACATTTTAAGAGGCTAAGGGCCAACAACCATATGGTCCATATCTACATACTTATCATAGTAACAGTTAGCACATTTTAAGAGGCTGAGGGCCAACAACCACAACTATCCGCTGGAAGCAGCTTGATCACGGCGACTTGGCATCTCGTCAATGAAAAGGAAGAGCCCTCCTGAGCCTTGGTAGAGCATGAGTAGAATGGTTTCTCCAATTTTCCAATATGGATGCATTGCCACGACAAGCCAGAACTTGTTAATTTGAATGGTTAGATTTCTGCGGGAAATGCAGTACCTTGCAACCACTTTGGCGTTATTAGCAGGCACAAGTGTAATTCAACCATGTTGGGAAATCGATCCAGAAACTGCTACAGCGGGCAATTTCTGTTGGCATGTAGAATAAAAACCAATTGCAACATATCGTTGAAGATATATATATAGTTTATGAGCATCAACATTAAAATAAGACTTTTTACCAGCGTTTTGTGCACACAATTGGTCTTGTTCAATGTGTGCACCATAGGTCTAATTAATCCCATCCAAAATCCAGTGTTCATACATTATGCTATCTCTGTCAGATTATCAACAAAGTTTATGACATGCTTCAAGTCCTTCCAGTAAAATTTGGTACGCTTAGTAACATACAGATCGTTCACTATGCATCCAACATATCCTGCTTAAAAGGTGGAAAGGTATTACTTGTTCAGAACATGGCAGAAGAATATATAGTGCGCATAAATTGGTAAATAGAATTTTTTACTGCCTTGGAATGGAGTCATAAAATGAAATCACAATTGGTTGCTTAAATAGTGATCAATTAGTCACAACAAACACCCCGATTTTGCTAAGTAATATGACAGCATGGAGAAAGTTGAAAGAACACAAACCTCGATCAGACTTTGATCGGCTGATGATGTTGGGGAAGTAAACATCCATGTTAACTAGACCAGGCTGTGGTGCATGCACTAGAATTTTATTGCCAGCTTTCAGTTCATAGCACTTAGACAGTTTTCTCTAAAGGTCCGTATTAAAATAGGAGTGACCATCTTTATCAAGTTTTATGCAAATATATAGATAATGTAACAAAGATTTGATGCAAATATATAGATAATGTAGCAACAGATGGTATATGTTCACAAATTTAGGCCATGCCGACCATGGTAGCTTGAGATTGAACATATGAGCGGTCCCTGAAGTCATCCGAAATGGTGAGATAGAACTTTGTTTCCGACTGGCCGCGACAACACTTGCCTGATTTGTGCTCGCAATGTGGACACATGAATGAACATCCACGAATCAGCTAGAACAAAAATGATTCCATGGTGATTTCCGCCAGTTGATTAACAATGATGGATGGACTGCGATAAGAGATGAGTGAATATTTCGCTAGGTTGATTACCTTCTCCATGAGAAAAATCATCGGCCCAATCCCACAGAAAACCCCAGTCGACCAGAGTCTAGAATGTCGGTGCAGATAGGCGGCGGAAAGCGGTACGGGCGAAATCCAGTGCCGTTTGGAGTGCAACCTATGCCCGCCGACAACAACCATCGATCTTAGGGTGACCGTTGTGATAGAAGTTGATGAGGTGCAGAGTTGCAGAGGAGTCCACGGCGAGTGGGTGGGGATGAAGTGGGTGAGGGTTTTCATTTTTCCTTTTGCATGTGTGCGATAGTAAATCACCGAGATTGAATGGGAATCCAAATTTCCTTTGTCCTTCGCCCATGAGTTTTTTCTACGATGAACATAAACCCTGCTAATCACCGTGTTCAAATTTGACACGTTTCCGGGTTCATTTACAATATTTAGGCGATTATGTGCATTTTGTAGGCATTAATGCACATAATTCAAATTCAAACAATTGGTGCTTAAAAAGGTGCACAAGAACGGTCTGGAAAACAATACTCGTGGTATTTAGTAAATTCTCAAGCCTTTTACAAGGAATAATGGGCAGCGATTTCAAGGGAATGCATGGCAATAGTCAACCACAAACGCGTCATTTACTGGGTTATCAACTATAGAACAATGAAATACGTGCTTGAAAACCATGACGCCTGGCATGATGCCATGGTATGGCCTCACCGTGCCCTGGTTAAAACCTAAGAAGGTTTGATTTATGTTGTCATGCACGCCCTTCATAAATCGAACCATCGCCGAGGAAGTTCCATGCTTTCGAGAGGGAAATCACCAAGATTGAAGGGGAATCCAAATTTCTGTCCTAGTTTGTCATTCAGTTTTTTTTCCAATGATCAACATACCGCATGCAACGTGTTCAAATTTGACATTTTTCCGGGCTCATTTACCATATTTATGGGATTATGTGCATTTTCTAGGCATTAATTATGCACATAATTCAAATTCAAACAATCGGTGCATGAAAAGGTGCACAAGTTCTGGAAAACCATGCTCGTGCTATTTAGTACATTCTCATGCCTTTTACAAGGAATGGGCAGATATTTCAAGGAAATGTGTGGCAATAGTCAACCATAAACACGTCGTTTACTGGGTTAACAACTATACAAAAATGAAATAAATGCTTTGAAAACATGACGCCTGGTGTGGTGCCATGGTATGGCCTCACCGTGCCCTGGTAAAGTTTTGAGAATGTTTTCCTTATGTCATCATGCACGCCTTTCATAAATCGAACCATCACCAAGGAAGTTTAATGGTTTCGACGGGGAAATCACCAAGATTGAAGGGGGATCCAAATTTCCTTTGTTCTTTGTCCATGAGTTTTTTCTAAGATGAGCATACACCCTGCAAATCATTGCGTTCAAATTTGGCACTTTTCCGGGTTCATTTACCATATTTAGGGGATTATGTGCATTTCCTAGGCATTAATGCACATAATTCAAGTTCAAACAATCGGTGCATGAAAGGGTGCACAAGAACGGCATGGAAAACCATGCACGTGCCATTTAGTAAATTCTCATGCCTTTTACAAGGAATGGATAGATATCTCGATGAAATGTGTGGCAATAGTCAACCACAAACATTTGTTTATTGGGTTTTCAACTATAGAAAAAATGAAATAAATGCTTGAAAAGCATGACGCCTGGTATGGTGCCATGGTATGACCTCACCATGCCCTGGTAAAAATTTGAGAAGGTTTGGCTTATGTCAACATGCACGCCACTCATAGATCGAACCATCACCGAGGAAGTTCCATGCTTTCGAGAGGGAAATGACCAAGATTGAAGGGGAATCCAAATTCCCATCCTAGTTTGTCATTCCATTTTTTCCAATGATCAACATACTGCCTCAAATGCAACATGTTCAAATTTGACATTTTTCCGGGCTCATTTACCATATTTATGGGATTATGTGCATTTTCTGGGCATTAATGCACATAATTCAAATTCGAACAATCGGTGCATGAAAGGGTGCACAAGAATGGTCTAGAAAACCATGCTCGTGCTATTTAGTACATTCTCGTGCCTTTTACAAGGAATGGGCAGATATTTCAAGGAAATGTGTGGCAATAGTTAACCATAAACGCGTCATTTACTTGGTTAACAACTATACAAAAATGAAATACATTCTTGGAAAACATGACGCCTGGTGTGGTGCCATGGTATGGCCTCACTGTGCCCTGGTAAAGTTTTGAGAATGTTTTCCTTATGTCGTCATGCATGCCTTTCATAAATCGAACCATCACCAAGGAAGTTTAATGGTTTCAATGGGGAAATCACCAAGATTGAAGGGGGATCCAAATTTCCTTTGTCCTTTGTCCATGAGTTTTTTCTACGATGAGCATACACCCTGCAAATCACCGTGTTCAAATTTGGCACTTTTTCGTGTTCATTTACCATATGTAGGGGATTATGTGCATTTCCTAGGCATTAATGCACATACTTCAAGTTCAAACAATCGGTGCATGAAAGGGTGCACAAGAACGGCGTGGAAAACCATGCTCGTGCCATTTAGTAAATTCTCGTGCCTTTTACATGGAATGAACGGATATTTCGATGAAATGTGTGGCAACAGTCAACCACAAACATTTGTTTATTGGGTTTTCAACTATAGAAAAAATTAAATAAATGCTTGAAAACCATGACGCCTGGAATGGTGCCATGGTATGACCTCACCGTGCCCTCGTAAAAATTTGAGAAGGTTTGGCTTATCTTGGCATGCACGCCCTTCATAAATCGAACCATCACCGAGGAAGTTCCATGCTTTCGAGAATGAAATCACCAAGATTGACGGGGAATCCAAATTCCCATCCTAGTTTGTCATTCTGTTTTTTTCCAACGATCAATATACCGCCTCAAATGCAACGTGTTCAAATTTGAGATTTTTCCGGGCTTGTTTACCATATTTATGGGATTATGTGCATTTTCTAGCCATTAATGCACATAATTCAAATTCAAACAGTTGGTGCATGAAAAGGTGCACAAGAATGGTCTGGAAAACCATGCTCGTGCTATTTAATACATTCTCACGACTTTTACAAGGAAAGGGCAGATATATCAAGGAAATGTGTGGCAATAGTCAACCATAAACGCGTCGTTTACTGGGTTAACAACTATACGAAAAATGAAATACATGCTTGGAAAACTTGACGCCTGGCGTGGTGCCATGGTATGGCCTCACTGTGCCCTAGTAAAAAACGGAGAATGTTTTCCTTATCTCGTGATGCACGCCTTTCATAAATCGAACCATCACCGAGGAAGTATCATGGTTTCTGCTACCTCTTGAGCTCGTGTTGGTTTTTCCCTTGAAGAGGAAAGGGTGATGCAACAAAGTAGAGTAAGAATTTCCCTCGGCTTTCGAGAACCAAGGTATCAATCCAGTAGGAGACAACGCGACAAGCCACCGAATACCTACACAAACAAACACCAACTTGCACCCAACGCGATAAAGGGGTTGTCAATCCCTTCACATTTATTCGCAAAGTGAGATCTGATGTAGATGGATAAACAGCAAAGTAATATTTTTGGTATTTTTGTTTATGGAATGGAAAGTAAAAGATTGCAAAGAAAGTAAATCAGAACCTAAAATTATAGATCAGAAACTTATATGATGGAAAATAGACCCGGGGGCCATAGGTTTCACTAGAGGCTTCTCTCAAGATAGAAATTATTACGCTGGGTGAACAAATTACTAACGAGCAATTGATATAAAAGCTCAAAGTTATGATGATATCTAAGGCAATGATCATGAATATAGGCATCACGTCCGTGTCAAGTAGACCAAAACGATTCTACATCTACTACTATTACTCCACACATCAACCGCTATCCAGCATGCATTTAGAGTATTAAGTTCATAAAGAATAGAGTAACGCCTTAAGCAAGACATGATGTAGAGGAATTAACTCAAACAATATGATAAAAACCCCATCTTTTTATCCCTGATGGCAATAATACAATACGTGTCAGTTCCCCTTCTGTCACTAGGATCGAGCACCGCAAGATTGAACCCAAAGCTAAGCACTTCTCCCATTGCAAGAAAAACCAATCTAGTTGGCCAAACCAAATCGATAGTTCGAAGACACTTGCAAAGATAACAAATCATGCATAAAAGAATTCAGAGGAGATTCAAATAATATTCATAGATAAGCTGATCATAAATCCACAATTCATCGGATCTCGGCAAACACACCGCAAAAGAGTATTACATCGAATAGATCTCCAATGACATCGAGGAGAACTTTGTATTCAGAATCAAAGAGATAGAAGAAGCCATCTAGCTACTAGCTATGGACCCGTAGGTCTGTGGTAAGCTACTCATGCTTCATCAGATTTGCAATGGTGTTGATGTAGAAGCCCTCTATGATCGAATCCCCCTTCGACAGGATGCCGGAAAGGTCCCTGGATGGGATCTCATGAGTACAGAAGGTTACGGGGGTGGAAAAGTGGTTTCGTGGCTGCCCTAGAAGTTTTCGGGGTATTTGAGAATATATATGAGGAAGATCTAGGTCAGGGGTCACCGAGGGGCCCACAAGGTCGGGGGGCGCGCCCTACCCCCCTGGGCGCGCCCTCCACCCTTGTGGCCGCATCGTCGCTCTTCTGACTTGCACTCCAAATCTCCTGGGTGTCTTCTGGTCCAAGAAAAATCATCGCGAAAGTTTAATTCTGTTTGGACTCCGTTTGGTATTCCTTTTCTGCGAAACTCTAAAACAAGGGAAAAAACGGGAACTGGCACTAGGCTCTAGGTTAATAGGTTAGTCCCAAAAATTATATAAAATAGCATATTAAGGTATATAAAACATCCAAAACAGATAATATAATAGCATGGAACAATCAAAATTATAGATACATTAGAGACGTATCAAGCATCCCCAAGCGTAATTCCTGCTCGTCCTCGAGTAGGTAAATGATAAAAACAGATTTTTTAATGTGGAATGCTACCTAACATATTTATCCATGTAATTCTCTTTATTGTGGCATGAATGTTTAGATCCGTAAGATTCAAAACAAAATTTTAATATTGACATAAAAACAATAATACTTCAAGCATACTAACAAATAACGGTGTCTTCTCAAAATAACATGGCCAAAGAAAGCTTATCCCTACAAAATCATATAGTCTGGCTATGCTCCATCTTTGTCACACAAAATATTCAAATCATGCACATCCCTGATGACAAGCCAAGCAATTGTTTCATACTTTTGATGTTCTCAAACCTTTTCAACTTTCACACAATACATGAGCGTGAGCCATGGACATAGCACTATAGGTGGAATAGACGGTGCTTGTGGAGAAGACAAAAAGAAGGAGATAGTCTCACATCAACTACACTACAAAAAAATACACTTCCGTGATGATACGTGTTTGTCACAGTAGGTCATGTTTTCTGTCATGCATGTACATCCATGACAAATTTATGATAGAATCAAGATAGTCATACCTGTGCTATCGTAGAAGTGTTCCATGACATTACCAAAATTATCATCACGGAAGTGTCCACTTCCATGACGATAAATCGCGCGTCACAGAAGTGCTTTCGTCAAGGGTGACCGACACATGGCATCCACCGTAATGGAACGTCGTTAAGCTATTGAGTCCGGTTTTGGATCCGATAACCCGTTAACAGCCCCGACCAATGGGGATTTTCCACGTGTAAAACCATCATTGGCTTGAGGAAACACGTGTCGACTCACCGTTGGGACAGATGTCATCCACTCATTGGACCCAAAGCGCCTATGATACGTCGACATGTGGCACGACCCAACATAGGCCCATTCTTGTGAAAATGTCGGCCCGTTTTACTTGGTCAAAAGGTGGAGGGCCGGCCCACGGCAAGCCTGTTAACGGCATGTTTGCATATAGCCCATTTATAGCCCGCTAACCCAGGGCCCGTTTACGGCCTATCCGAATTAGGCTCAGTAGTGTCATCTGGGTCATCCTATATAATTCCAGCCCGTTTTAACTTCTGGCCCATGTATGGCCCATGACGTCTTTTGGACCATATGAGGCCCTTAGTAAACCTCGGCCCATTAACAGCCAGTGGTAAAATTGGCCCGTAATGAACAGTGTATCACTTTATACCCATTAACGGCCCATTATTCCGCTGGGCCGTTTCCAGCCCATGTTATCTTTCGGCCTTCTCGGGGTCCATTTGTTCTTGGGCCCATTTCCACATTCGTTTAATTACGGCCCGTTCCTGTCATTTTCTGCTTGTGGGCCAAATTCAGCCCGTGGTTACAGTCGGCCCGTTTGTGGCCCGTTAATACGTTGGGCCGTTTTCATAGCGTTATCAAAATACGGCCGATTAACGACGACCCATTATGGTCGGCCCATGAACGGACGATTTCAACTCTAGCCCATTTACGGCCATAATGTGGTCTGTTATTGGCCCATGTTTGGCCAACCGATCATACGCCCGTAGAAGGCCCATTGATGATACGGCCCATAGAAGGCCCATTGTGTCTACGGACCGTATAAGGCCCATTGTTTCTATGCCATGTAGAAGGCCCATTGTTTCTACGACCCTTAGAAGGCCCATTATTTCTACAGCCCGTAGGAGGCCCATGTTAACTACAGCCGGTGGGCATCAAAGTTCACCACCAGTGAAAATATAGGGAACACCCTACACTATACAAAAATGGCTTGCTGTTTTCTTCAGCCGGTGGCTGCACGTTAAGAACAAATTTTGTATCGCACCAAAACAAATTACAACTATAAAACAGGAAGATTGGCATAAAAGTTAACGGTCTAGCAGATAAATGCACCACCAGAAGTTCAGAAGCTCAGTTCATTTGACCTGACTGTTACGTTTTCATGCTGTATTGTCTGATGGAGCACCATAACCTTCGCCTTCAGTTCTCCTAGGCTCCTGAACAACATAGCAAATGTCTGATAGTCTGGTTTCAAAACCATGCATATCTTGACAACATCGAACAATGTCCCTCCTTGTTTCACAAAGGGTCTCTGTTAGGGAATGGACTTGTGTCTGGAGCAAAGATACAACATTGTTTTGAGCTTGCATATCTTGATCATGAGGCAGGTTGGACGAGATTGCCTTAACAACCAAGCCAGTATTACGCAGGAACGTGCTTTTGGCACAGTTAGTGGACAGGTACTGACCCACTGCAGCAAGAGTTGACATTGCGGTTATAGTTGCCTTGCCACCTTCAGAAGGTGGCGGTTCCACCATTTTTTCCATAGCTCACTGAAAAGTTGTGGTTATACATTAGTAGTACCAGAACAGAAGATATTAAGGAGGCCGCAAAACCAAACAAAATAGCTTTGATCTATATACAGAACTTATTCTGGTGAACCCATGTAAAATAATAGTTGTAATTTATTGCAAAGTACATAATAAAACCAGGTTCCAAACATATGACCATGTACCATCGCTAATGTATTGTCTATTTCTTCACATTGTATTGAGGGCTAAGGATAAAGAGACGAAGTTTATAATATGGTAAGCATAGTATTACATCATTCATATCACAAAACAACTGAGAACAGACAAACAGGCAATTGTAACGTTGTGTGGGCAAGTATAGCACGGAACTAGATTACAGGTCAAGATCAAAGGAACATCACTCCTCTCTTTTAAACCTTGTAAGGTGCAATGATACACTAAGACAATTGTGTATAAAGTTGAAAAGAGTAATAGACATTGGCTGCAAACCATGCAGTTCAAGGCACAAGTCAGAGTAAGTAGTAGTTAAAAGGCATGAGGATTAAGGACTTACAACAGCGGCTTTGACTGGTGTAGTCATGCCCTTCTTCTTGCTGGGGTGACAGTCCTTGAAGATTTCGCCAGCATTTGGTTCAGGTACTTTTTGGTCCTTGCAGGCTTTCCTCTGCATTTGGAACAAGTCAATATAGATCTGATAATATGGTACAACGAAAAGATTGAAACAACAGCTAATTACAAGAGCCTCGCAGTGTGCAATATAGCTATGAGATCCTGTTGTCTGTTGGAATTTCACTTTCGTACGGTTCGCCTTGTTCTTTGAACAATTCACCTACAAGAAGATAGATTTGTGTGGCACATGCGTAAATAGGACTTCAACATGTGATCTGGTCACATATATATAATGTACCTGATACTTCGGATCGGGCCAGTGTTTAATGAGGCCTCTCCAGTCTTCATCAGATATATTTTCCACTGGAGATGTTTGGGCAAGTTCGCTGTTAGCCTTGACTTCAAAGTGAGTTTTCCTCAAGTTATACCAACACTATCATAGAGCAGACTTGAAAACATGGGTGCAAGCTTGTTTGGTTGCATCATCTTGGCTATCCAACTTGAGCCTCATCTGTTGAAAATTATGGGAGTCTCATTATCAGCAACCTAGAAAGTATTGGACAGAGCAAGACGATATTACTAGTTTCCATACATAACCATACTTACAGATAAATGGTCGAGGAAGGTGTTGAACTGGGTTTCGTCTTTGGCATTCCTGTACTGAATCCATGTTGGGAGGATACGTACATGACACCTAACAGCAACCTCTGCCTCTGATACTAACTTGGTTGACTCTGTAGCATCACGTGGCCTTTTTAAACCTGCCTCAAAACGGATCTCCATTCTTCCTCCTCTAGATTTAGTTAACCTATCGAGCATTATCCCTGATGTTTGTTTCCTCTTGTGCCTAGGTGCTAGTCCAACAACAAACATGGGAAGTGTTAGTGTACATCAAACTGTGAGACTACATATAAAGAAGCATGCAACTGTAACTTGACTCCAGCAACTACCTTCTTGTTGTTGAAGCTCACAAAGTTCATTTGATCTTGCCAACTCATCTTGTGTCAAGAGTGCTTTGGAAGTAGTGTCAGGTGGCAAGGGAGCTTGGGAACGTGCTACTAGCTGAGTTGACGAACGAGTAAATCGTGTAGCTGGTGGTACTGTGGAAGGTGTTGCAACAACTAGGGTTGTCTCTGCTTGTTTGGTGGCAGCTATTTGTTTCTATTTGGCTTGTTCTGCAGCTCGCGTAGCATGGGATACCCTATCGGTACAATTTTCCGCTAGACTTTGACCTTCTATTGCACCATGAGTACCAGCAGAATCTACGGGATTGTTCCGCTTCCCTTTCCCTGTCGTCCTATCTTGCTTCCTCTTTCTCTGTGCCATGTTAAGTCAAGCCGACAATAAAAACGAATAACAATTTAGTTCTTCAGAACAAATGTACTTTGATGTAAGAACACGGTGTGATAGACAGATATTGTATGTTCTAGAAACAGGAACACGTGTCTTAGTCACAAGTATAATGTGTAAAGTAAGCAGATGAAATTCAACAAAAGTAGAAGCAATACAAGCTAGACATCATACATAACATGCAACCACATATAACAGTGCCAAGTTAGAGGGAGCACCTATGATGGTGCACTAGGGGAGACGTTCTCATCACCAACACAGCTACGTTGAGTGTCTATGCATGTGTTGTCTTGGAAATCATCTTGGGGGGATGGAGGAGTAGAATCTGTAGAGGCCCTCCATTTGGAAGGAGCACCTTCATCCGCTGCCTTGCTAACTTTCTTCCGCTTTATTGATTTTGAATTGTTAAGTAAAACCGACAAAAAAAGCAATAAAATTCACTCTTCAGAACTCATTCGTGCATGATACTGACAATCACTACTTTGATGTAAGGCAAACACATGATTCAAGGATGGAATAATATGAAAAACAGGACAACATGGCATATTCACAACTGTTTGTGTAAACTAAGCAGAAACCATTTCACCAAATAAGAAGCAATGCAATCTAGACAACACGTGAACGATGCAACCAATATGACTCTGCCAAGTTAAAAGTGTCCCATCATAAATGGCATTTCAACAAATTAGAAGCAGCGCGTGCTATAAATCATATCAAAGAAGGAACTAATATCACACTGCATATATTGAAGGTGTCTCGTCATATTGATTTATGCGGGATACAAAAAACAATAGTTTTTTGTGAGGACATACTTAATAGACAGATGTACTATGTACTAAATACAGGAAGGCATGTCACATTAACAGGTATAATGTATAAGCTAAGAACAATAGTAGGTGCAGTTTAACCAGATTGGAAGAATTACAATCTAGACACCATATGCAACATGCAACCACATATCATGCTGCCAAGTTAGAGAAAGCACCTACGATGCTAGTGTAGGGGAAATGCGGTAATCAACTACATAGCTACGTTCACTATCTTCATCTAGCCTTGCTATTTCTTGAGAATCATGTCGGGAGGCTGTGTTGGGGAACGTTGCAGAAAACAAAAATTTTCTTACGGTTTCACCAAGATCCATCTAGGAGTTCATCTAGCAATGAGTGATCGGATTTCATCTACATACCTTTGTAGATCACGCGCGGAAGCGTTCAAAGAACGGGGATGAGGAAGGCGTACTCGACGTGATCCAAATCACCGGAGATCCTAGCGCCGAACGGACGGCACCTCCGCGTTCAACACACGTACGGTTAGCGTAACATCTCCTCCTTCTTGATCCAGCAAGGGGGAAGGAGAGGTTGAGGGAGATGGCTCCAGCAGCAGCACGACAGCGTGGTGTTGATGGAGCTGCAGTACTCCGGCAGGGCTTCGCCAAGCACTATGGAGGAGGAGGATGTGTTGGAGAGGGAGAAGGAGGCACCAAAGGCGTGGATTGAGAGGCCCTCCTTTCCCCACTATATATAGGGAGCCTAGGGGGGTGCCGGCCCTAGGAGATCCAATCTCCTAGGGGGGGCGGCGGCCAAGGGAGGAATCCCTTCTCCCCAAGGCACCTAGGGGGTGCCTTCCCCCTTTGGGACTCTTCCCCTTTTTTATCTCTAGGCGCATGGGCCCCTTGGGGCTGGTGCCCTTGGCCCATATAGGCCAAGGCGCACCCCCTACAGCCCATGTGGCCCCCGAGGCAGGTGGCCCCACCCGGTGGACACCCCGGGACCCTTCCAGTGGTCCCGATACAATACCGGTGAACCCGAAACTTGTCCCGATGGCCGAAATAGCACTTCCTATATATAATTCTTTACCTCCGGACCATTCCGGAACTCCTCGTGACGTCCGGGATCTCATCCGGGACTCCGAACAACATTCGGGTTACTGCATATACATATCCCTACAACCCTAGCGTCACCGAGCCTTAAGTGTGTAGACCCTACGGGTTCGGGAGACATGTAGACATCACCGAGACGACTCTCCGGCCAATAACCAACAGCGGGATCTGGATACCCATGTTGGCTCCCACATGCTCCTCGATGATCTCGTCGGATGAACCACGATGTCGAGGATTCAAGCAACCCCGTATACAATTCCCTTTGTCAATCGGTATGTTACTTGCCCGAGATCCGATCGTCGGTATCCCAATACCTCGTTCAATATCGTTACCGGCAAGTCACTTTACTCGTACCGTAATGCATGATCCCGTGACCAGACACTTGGTCACTTTGAGCTCATATTGATGATGCATTACCGAGTGGGCCCAGTGATACCTCTCCGTTATACGGAGTGACAAATCCCAGTCTTGATCCGTGTCAACCCAACAGACACTTTCGGAGATACCCGTAGTATACCTTTATAGTCACCCAGTTACGTTGTGACGTTTGGTACACCCAAAGCACTCCTACGGTATCTGGGAGTTACACGATCTCATGGTCTAAGGAAACGATACTTGACATTGGAAAAACTCTAGCAAACGAACTATACGATCTTATGCTATGTTTAGGATTGGGTCTTGTCCATCACATCATTCTCCTAATGATGTGATCTCGTTATCAATGACATCCAATGTCCATAGTCAGGAAACCATGACTATCTGTTGATCAACGAGCTAGTCAACTAGAGGCTTACTAGGGACATGTTGGTGTCTATTATTCACACATGTATTACGATTTCCAGATAACACAATTATAGCATGAATAAAGACAATTATCATGAACAGGGAAATATAATAATAATGCTTTTATTATTGCCTCTAGGGCATATTTCCAACAGTCTCCCACTTGCACTAGAGTCAATAATCTAGTTACATTGTGATGAATCGAACACCCATGGAATTCTGGTGTTGATCATGTTTTGCTCTAGGGAGAGGTTTAGTCAACGGATCTGCTACATTCAGGTCCGTATGTACTTTACAAATATCTATGTCTCCATCTTGAACATTTTCACGAATGGAGTTGAAGCGACGCTTGATGTGCCTTGTCTTCTTGTGAAACCTGGGCTCCTTGGCAAGAGCAATAGCTCCAGTGTTGTCACAGAAGAGCTTGATCGGCCCCGACGCATTGGGTATGACTCCTAGGTCGGTGATGAACTCCTTCACCCAAATTGCTTCATGTGCTGCCTCCGAGGCTGCCATGTACTCCACTTCACATGTAGATCCCGCCATGACGCTCTGCTTGCAACTGCACCAGCTTACTGCCCCACCATTCAAAATATACACGTATCTGGTTTGTGACTTAGAGTCATCCAGATCTGTGTCGAAGCTAGCATCGACGTAACCCTTTACGACGATCTCTTCGTCACCTCCATAAACGAGAAACATTTCCTTAGTCCTTTTCAGGTACTTCAGGATATTCTTGACCGCTGTCCAGTGTTCCTTGCCGGGATTACTTTGGTACCTTCCTACCAAACTTACGGCAAGGTTTACATCAGGTCTGGTACATAGCATGGCATACATAATAGAACCTATGGCTGAGGCATAGGGGATGACGCTCATCTCTTCTATATCTTCTGTCGTGGTTGGACATTGAGCTGAGCTCAATTTCACACCTTGTAACATAGGCAAGGACCCCTTCTTAGACTGATCCATATTGTATTTCTTCAATATCTTATCAAGGTATGTGCTTTGTGAAAGACCTATGAGGCGCCTTGATCTATCTCTATAGATCTTGATGCCTAATATATACGCAGCTTCTCCAAGGTCCTTCATTGAAAAACTCTTATTCAAGTATGCCTTAATGCTGTCCAATAGTTCTATATCATTTCCCATCAAAAGTATGTCATCTACATATAATATGAGAAATGCTACAGAGCTCCCACTCACTTTCTTGTAAATGCAGGCTTCTCCATAAGTCTGTGTAAACCCAAACGCTTTGATCATCTCATCAAAGCGAATGTTCCAACTCCGAGATGCTTGCACCAGCCCATAAATCGAGCGTTGGAGCTTGCACACCTTGTCAGCATTCTTAGGATCGACAAAACCTTCCGGCTGCATCATATACAATTCTTCCTTAAGAAAACCATTAAGGAATGCCGTTTTGACGTCCATTTGCCATATTTCATAATCATAAAATGCGGCTATCGCTAACATGATTCGGACGGACTTTAGCTTCGCTACCGGTGAGAAAGTCTCATCGTAGTCAACCCCTTGAACTTGTCGATAACCCTTAGGGACAAGCCGAGCTTTATAGATGGTCACATTACCATCCGCCTCTGTCTTCTTCTTAAAGATCCATTTATTTTCTATGGCTCGCCGCTCAACGGGCAAGTCAGTCAAAGTCCATACTTCATTTTCATACATGGATCCTATCTCGGATTTCATGGCTTCTAGCCATTTGTCGGAATCCGGGCCCGCCATCGCTTCTTCATAGTTCGAAGGTTCACCATTTTCTAACAACATGATTTCCAAGACAGGGTTGCCGTACCACTCTGGTGCGGAATGTGTCCTTGTGGACCTACGAATTTCAGTAGGAGCTTGATCAGAAGTATCTTGATCATTATCATTAACTTCCTCTCTAATCGGTGCAGGCACCTTAGGAACATTTTCTTGAGTTGCGCCATTTTCCGGTTCAAGAGGTAATACTTCATCAAGTTCTACTTTCCTCCCACTTACTTCTTTCAAGAGAAACTCCTTCTCTAGAAAGGATCCATTCTTGGCAACAAAGATCTTGCCTTCGGATCTGAGGTAGAAGGTATACCCAATAGTTTCTTTAGGGTATCCTATGAAGACGCATTTTTCCGACTTGGGTTCGAGCTTTTCGGGTTGAAGTTTCTTGACATAAGCATCGCATCCCCAAACTTTCAGAAACGACAGCTTAGGTTTCTTCCCAAACAATAATTCATACGGTGTCGTCTCAACGGATTTCGACGGAGCCCTATTTAAAGTGAATGCGACAGTCTCTAAAGCATAGCCCCAAAAAGATAGCGGTAAATCAGTAAGAGACATCATAGATCGCACCATATCTAATAGAGTGTGATTACGACGTTCGGACACACCATTACGCTGAGGTGTTCCAGGCGGCGTGAGCTATGAAACTATTCCACATTTTCTTAAGTGTGTGCCAAACTCATGACTCAAGTATTCTCCTCCACGATCTGATCGCAGGAACTTGATTTTCCTGTCACGTTGATTCTCAACCTCACTCTGAAATTCCTTGAACTTTTCAAAGGTCTCAGACTTGTGTTTCATTAAGTAGACATACCCATATCTACTCAAGTCATCAGTGAGGGTGAGAACATAACGATAGCCACCGCGAGCCTCAACACTCATTGGACCACACACATCAGTATGTATGATTTCCAATAAGTTGGTTGCTCGCTCCATTGTTCCTGAGAACGGAGTCTTGGTCATTTTACCCATGAGGCATGGTTCGCACGTGTCAAATGATTCATAATCAAGAGACTCTAAAAGTCCATCAGCATGGAGCTTCTTCATGCGTTTGACACCTATGTGACCAAGGCGGCAGTGCCACAAGTATGTGGAGCTATCATTATCAATCTTACATCTTTTGGTACTCACACTGTGAACATGTGTAGCATTACGCTCGAGATTCATTAAGAATAAACCATTCACCATCGGAGCATGACCATAAAACATATCTCTCATATAAATAGAACAACCATTATTCTTGGATTTAAATGAGTAGCCATCTCGAATTAAACGAGATCCTGATACAATGTTCATGCTCAAAGCTGGCACTAAATAACAATTATTAAGGTTTAAAACTAATCCCGAAGGCAAATGTAGAGGTAGCGTGCCGACGACGATCACATTGACCTTGGAACCATTCCTGACGCGCATTGTCACCTCGTCCTTTGCCAGTCTCCGCTTATTCCGCAGCTCCAGCTTTGAGTTACAAATGTGAGCAATCGCACCGGTATCAAATACCCAGGAGCTACTACGAATACTGGTAAGGTACACATCAATTACATGTATATCACATATACCTTTCGTTTTGCCGGCCTTCTTGTCCGCCAAGTATTTGGGGCAGTTTTGCTTCCAGTGACCACTTCCCTTGCAATAAAAGCACTCAGTCTCGGGCTTGGGTCCATTCTTTGGCTTCTTCCCGGCAGCTTGCTTGCCGGGTGCGGCAACTCCCTTGCCTCCCTTCTTGAAGGCTTTCTTACCCTTGCCCTTCTTGAACTTAGTGGTTTTATTCACCATCAACACTTGATGTTCCTTTTTGACTTCTACCTCTGCTGATTTCAGCATTGCAAATACCTCAGGAATGGTCTTTTCCATCCCCTGCATATTGAAGTTCATCACAAAGCTCTTGTAGCTTGGTGGAAGCGACTGGAGGATTCTGTCAATGACCGCATCATCTGGGAGATTAACTCCCAGCTGAGTCAAGCGGTTATGTAACCCAGACATTGTGAGTATGTGCTCACTGACAAAACTATTTTCCTCCATCTTACAGCTGAAGAACTTGTCGGAGACTTCATATCTCTTGACCCGGGCATGAGCTTGAAAAACCATTTTCAGCTCTTCGAACATCTCGTATGCTCCGTGTCTCTCAAAACGTTTTTGGAGCCCCGGTT
The DNA here is from genome assembly GCF_018294505.1 of Triticum aestivum. Classification (NCBI taxonomy): domain Eukaryota; kingdom Viridiplantae; phylum Streptophyta; class Magnoliopsida; order Poales; family Poaceae; genus Triticum; species Triticum aestivum. The sequence continues at coordinate 223,326,869 of NC_057797.1, forward strand.
CTAAGCTGTAAAGCATGCCGCACTAAACGAGGGAGTAATCATCAGCACATGTCTGCCAAGCGTTCATAACGTCTTGGTTCTGTGGGACGGGAGGGTCACCTAGCGGTGCTTGTAGGACATAATATTTCTTGGCAGCTATGAGGATGATCCTCAGGTTCCGGACCCAGTCCGTGTAGTTGCTGCCATCGTCTTTCAGCTTGGTTTTCTCTAGGAACGCGTTGAAGTTGAGGACTACGTTGGCCATTTGATCTACAAGACACATTGTAAAGATTTTAGACTGATTTCATGATAATTAAGTTCATCTAATCAAATTAATCAATGAACTCCCACTTAGATAGACATCCCTCCAGTCATCTAAGTATAACATGATCCGAGTTAACTAGGCCGTGTCCGATCATCACGTGAGACGGACTAGTGAACATCAGTGAACATCTTCATGTTGATCGTATCTTCTATACGACTCATGCTCGACCTTTCAGTCTTCTGTGTTCCGAGGCCATGTCTGTACATGCTAGGCTCGTCAACTCAACCTAAGTGTTTGCATGTGTAAATCTGTCTTACACCCGTTGTATGTGAACGTTAGAATCTAACACCCGATCATCACGTGGTGCTTCGAAACAACGTACTGTCACAACGGTGCACAGTTAGGGGGGACACTTTCTTGAAATTATTATGAGGGATCATCTTATTTACTACCGTCGTTCTAAGTAAACAAGATGCAAAACATGATAAACATCACATGCAATCAAATAATAATAGTGACATGATATGGCCAATATCACATAGCTCCTTTGATCTCCATCTTAGGGCTCCATGATCATCTTGTCACCGGCATGACACCATGATCTCCATCATCATGATCTCCATCATCGTGTCTCCATGAAGTTGCTCGCCAACTATTACTTCTACTACTACGGCTAACGCGTTTAGCAATAAAGTAAAGTAATTTACATGGCGTTTCTCAATGACACGCAGGTCATACAAAAAATAAAGACAACCCCTATGGCTCCTGCCGGTTGTCATACTCATCGACATGCAAGTCGTGATTCCTATTACAATAGCATGAACATCTCATAAATCACATATATATCATTCATCGTTCATCACAACTTTGGCCATATCATATCACAAAGCACTTGCTGCAAAAACAAGTTAGACGTCCTCTAATTGTTGTTGCAAGTTTTACGTCGCTGAAATAGGGTTCTAGCAAGAACATTTTCTTACCTACGTGAAAGCCACAACATGATTTGTCAACTTCTATTTACCCTTCATAAGGACCCTTTTCATCGAATCCGCTCCAACTAAAGTGGGAGAGACAGACACCCGCCAGCAACCTTATGCAACTAGTGCATGTTAGTCGGTGGAACCGGTCTCACGTAAGCGTACGTGTAAGGTTGGTCCGGGCCGCTTCATCCCACAATAACACTGAAGCAAGATAAGACTAGTAGCAGCAAGAAAGTTGACAACATCTACACCCACAACAAATTTGTGTTCTACTCGTGCAAGAGAACTACGCATAGACCTAGCTCATGATGCCACTGTTGGGGAACGTTGCAGAAAACAAAAAATTTCTTACGGTTTCACCAAGATCCATCTAGGAGTTCATCTAGCAACGAGTGATCGGATTGCATCTACATACCTTTGTAGATCACGCGCGGAAGCGTTCAAAGAACGGGGATGAGGAAGGCGTACTCGACGTGATCCAAATCACCGGAGATCCTACCGCTGAACGGACGGCACCTCCGCGTTCAACACACGTACGGTTAGCGTAACGTCTCCTCCTTCTTGATCCAGCAAGGGGGAAGGAGAGGTTGAGGGAGATGGCTCCAGCAGCAGCACGACGGCGTGGTGGTGATGGAGCTGCAGTACTCCGGCAGGGCTTCGCCAAGCACTATAAAGGAGGAGGATGTGTTGGAGAGGGAGAAGGAGGCACCAAAGGCGTGGATTGAGAGGCCCTCCTTTCCCCACTATATATAGGGAGCCTAGTGGGGGTGGCGCCGGCCCTAGGAGATCCAATCTCCTAGGGGGGCGGCGGCCAAGGGAGGAATCCCTCCTCCCCAAGGCACCTAGGGGGTGCCTTCCCCCTTTGGGACTCTTCCCCTTTTTTATCTCTTGGCGCATGGGCCCCTTGGGGCTGGTTCCCTTGGCCCATATAGGCCAAGGCGCACCCCCTACAGCCCATGTGGCCCCCGGGGCAGGTGGCCCCATCCGGCGGACCCCCCGGGACCCTTCCGGTGGTCCCGATACAATACCGGTGAACCCGAAACTTGTCCCGATGGCCGAAATAGCACTTCCTATATATAATTCTTTACCTCCGGACCATTCCGGAACTCCTCGTGACGTCCGGGATCTCATCCGGGACTCCGAACAACATTCGGGTTACTGCATATACATATCCCTACAACCCTAGCGTCACCGAACCTTAAGTGTGTAGACCCTACGGGTTCGGGAGACGTGTAGACATCACCAAGACGACTCTCCGACCAATAACCAACAGCGGGATCTGGATACCCATGTTGGCTCCCACATGCTCCTCAATGATCTCGTCGGATGAACCATGATGTCGAGGATTCAAGCAACCCCGTATACAATTCCCTTTGTTTATCGGTATGTTACTTGCCCGAGATCCGATCGTCGGTATCCCAATACCTCGTTCAATATCGTTACCGGCAAGTCACTTTACTTGTACCGTAATGCATGTTCCCGTGACCAGACACTTGGTCACTTTGAGCTCATATTGATGATGCATTACCGAGTGGGCCCAGTGATACCTCTCCGTTATACGGAGTGACAAATCCCAGTCTTGATCCATGTCAACCCAACAGACACTTTCGGAGATACCCATAGTATACCTTTATAGTCACCTAGTTACGTTGTGACGTTTGGTACACCCAAAGCACTCCTATGGTATCCGGGAGTTACACGATCTCATGGTCTAAGGAAAGGATACTTGACATTGGAAAAACTCTAGCAAACGAACTATACGATCTTATGCTATGTTTAGGATTGGGTCTTGTCCATCACATCATTCTCCTAATGATGTGATCTTGTTATCAATGACATCCAATGTCCATAGTCAGGAAACCATGACTATCTGTTGATCAACGAGCTAGTCAACTAGAGGCTTACTAGGGACATGTTGGTGTCTATTATTCACACATGTATTACGATTTCCGGATAACACAATTATAGCATGAATAAAGATAATTATCATGAACAGGGAAATATAATAATAATGCTTTTATTATTGCCTCTAGGGCATATTTCCAACAGGCCGATGCTGCATTCTTTAAATGAGTAATCCACTTGCCTGACTGCCTCATCATAAGTGATTGATGATGGATACACAAGAACATTAGTTTGATGTAAGAACATGGTTAATACACAGATGTACTAGTATGTACCAAAAACAGAAAGGCATGTCATATTCAAAGGTATAATGTGTAAGATAAGCAAATGCAATTTAACCAAATTGGAAGCAATACAAGCTAGACATCCAGCTGGAGTGGTGAGCATGATCATCTAGGACATGAGAGCCTGGTGGGAGGCGGGCTGCTTCGCCACCATCGCGGCTTTTTAGTTGGCTTCCAGGTGATGCCTCTCTTTGTTGGGCTTGTCACTGGCTCGGCCAGTGCCCTGACTAGCTATTTGTCTTCTGGTGCTCACGGGATGGTGGTTCATGTAAAAAATATCTTTCCTTATCTTGATAAAAACCGACTTCGGCCTTTCGAATACAAGCTAGACACCATATGACACCGTGAAGTTAAAGCAAGCACCTGGGATGGTGGTTCATTGCGAGCGAGGTCATCAACTCCAGAGCTACGTTTACCGTCTCCATCTGCTGACACTGCACCTATTATAAGGCTGAAACGTGTCTGGCCTATCCGCGTATGACGTTGGAGCGACTTCTCTCTTTTCTTTTTTTCTTCTCTCATAGCAGTAGAGTCCGAAATACCCTTGCATAAAAACACAATAGTGAGAGTATGGGTGAAGTGTGTGCAGAAGTAGTGCACTGTAGAAGTAGCAGATACCAGGTGGCTGAAAAATAAATGACAGGAAACATATGATAGCTCTACAACATTACATGCCAAACAAAATTAGATTCTACTCCATATGATTTTGTAATATATGAGCACAGGAAATGCATGTACTCCTCCAGCACAGCACCACATGTGGTCATATCAAGATAACAGTCGACTGAAAATAAATAGGTCAGTTGATTTTTTTAATGAACCATCCGATCTATAAGGAACGGGCAGATGGCCTTCGTCTACCTCTCGCCAGTCACTGTTGACGATCTTTCTCGAACCGCCAGCGACCACTGGCCCAGACCCCTGCCTCCGCCGCCCCGCCCTCCCCTCGACCTCACACCACCGCTGTGCTTGGCAGTGCCCCCAAGCCATCCCTTTAATCCCGGCCGACCTCCAGATCGGGCGCCAGTAGCTCTAGGCCCCACACGCCCCTAAGATAAACACCGAGGCGCTACTTCCCCGGCGTAATAGGCGGACTAGTGCCTATTATGTCGAGGAATCCTTCCATTAATTGGGAATCAACTGACCAGGAATTGAAATTCAGGGGGGCGACGGACCTCTAGCTAAGGTGAAATAGTATATGAGGAGAAACCTTGTGCATCGCGAGTTACTAGGAACATATAGTATCAAGAAGAAGCGGTCAACTAGTGTATTCTTTGGGATGAATACCGTGCAAGTAGACACGTAAGATTTGCACGAATAAGGGAAGAGGAGTACCATTTTCAGTTGCTGGTGTGGTCGCCTCCACATGTCGTGCCGATCGTCTTTTTGCCGGGGAAACCGATGTTCTGGAGGGTGCGGGCTTGGAAGAACCCATGGCCAAATTGTTGACTGTGTTGCCATGGCCGTATGTTGGCAGAGGGGAAGCAAATCCGAGGCAGCGAAGGACGGCGTAGCAGGAACAGCTCCGGTGCGATGGAGGGTGGCAAAGTTGGAGCGGCAGCAGTGAGGCGCAGGATGGCGTGGTTGAACTGGCTCGGGTACGGACGGCTCGGCCTCGGCTTCAACTACTAGCCGTGGAGGGCATTGCAGTTGTGGTTGCGGTGGACGACGACGTCGGGGTATTGGCTCCGATGTGATGGAGGAGGTCGGCGGTTGATGGGTGGAATGGGGTGGCGGATGGAGGACGCCGGGGTTTCGTGGCTGGTGGAGAGGTAGTTTTTGCGCCCATGGAGTACGAATGGGGAATCGGACGGGTGGGCAGGGGGGAGGGGGATAACCTTGTTTCGGTCTGGGACGCGCTTGTTTATGGCTTGTTTGAACAGAAGATGGGACGCGCTTGTTCGAAATTTGTGGAAAGTACAAACTTTGCCCCCTCTTAAATTTCAGACCTACTACGGGTCGGGGGTAGGATGGTAATCCCAGGTGTCCCAAATAGTGGGCTAGAGCGATTTCGGCTGCGCGCATGTGTGCTTAGGCGGCCATTGTGTATGAATATTTTTCGGAGGCGGTTGTGTGGCGTCTAGATGAAGCTACAAACCTACCCTGGTTTAGACCTTTGGGCGTCGGGCCGGTAGGTTTCACGGGTCGGAGTTATTAGAAAAGTAATTTCCTTGTACTACCAAACATTGGTCTCACGCGGTTTTGGGCGAGTAGAGGCTCTTTTAGCACTTCGTTCGAAATTTTGAAACACAAGCATTCACGTCTAGAGTACTCTTGAACTTTGAGGATTGACCTAAATAGACAATGTTAAATTTGACCTTGTATGTTTGAAAACCTCATTAAATTATCCACTTCTTTTTGAAATTTTGACACTTGAAAATCCTATAACTACGATTATTTTGGAATGGAGGAGCTAAATTAGAATCTATTTTGTACACGACTACATATGCTATTATGTACAAAATCAAAGCAAATATTGGTGCCCCCATAATTTAGGTATGATTTACAAATGCCATGATATAAAATTCAAATAATTGAATGGACTTCATGTTGAATTCGATTTTTTAAAACCACCTTAAGTTGAATTCAAATGTATGCTAGTTCATAGGTAGCTATTTATAATGTTCATTGTGTAACTTTCGTATGTATAATGTGCTTTACACACACAACATGAACTATACTCACGTTTATATTCGATTGCTAAAGCGATGCATTGTCTGGAGTTCAAAAAACTAACTATGTGGATCAATTGTGTCGAATAATAACATAGACATGCTCAAATTCGATAGAATCTAGATGTCTGATGGATCAATGACCGTTCCTTACGCGAATTGCAAATATCATGATCCCATCCTAATATTTGGATACAATTTATATCTTTAATCAATGTGTACAACAGTCTTGTACATGTAGTTTCACTCTCCATCGGTGGTCTCTCACACATGCTCACACACTCTCTCCTGAGGTGTCTTTCTTGCACACATGCTCTCGATATAACCCTCCCTCCCTCTCGTAACCATTTACGACTGCTTTCACTAACCTTTATCACAAGCACTCTTCCTCTCGCAAGCATACACTTGCACAATCCGCATCGACCCTTTCTATATACATAGACCTACCTACGTGTCTCCTGTACGCATATTGTCTTTAGGCCTGTCTCTCACGCCTTGTCTCACACCTCTCTTCCTAATCAACGAGTACGATTCTATTTTTTTGCGAAAAGACGAGTATGATTCTAGTAGAGCATTCTGTAGGATGCCCCTTAAAGTTAGGTTGGATGAATAGTAATATCAGAGATAAAGGGGTTACCTTAGTCCGAGAACCTAGGGTTACAAATCCTAGCCGGCTTTGTCAGTGGACATAGAGTCCTTCAAAATTATGCTATCTTTGTCTTGTACGACTAGTCATCCATGGGTCTCCCTAAATGCGTCTCGGGCCGACCAATGTGGCGGAGGACGGAACCGAACGAAGGGCCTCACCTCGACCCACCGGACCTCACGCGGTGACACACCCTATGCCCCCACGTCTCGTTATCTTCTCACACCCACACATACCAACACAAACACCACACACACAAAATATATTCTCCTGGTGCCTCTATCCACTCCCCCCTTGCATATACACACTCAAGGGTATCTCTCGCCGTGACATCATATTCGTCTCTCTCTCTAGACCACTCTCATTACTCGTGCTATCTCTCCCACACACCCCCCCCCCTGTCGGCCCCTCTATCCATGCCTCTCTCGAATACGTAATACACACATACCTCTCTAGGCCCTGCCAAATGCATCAACTACACATTCACACATGTTACATCATGTACCCCATTGATCTAAAAAGCCCTCTCTTCACGTTTATTACGCATACAACATTCCTTTTGAAAAAAGTGTGGCCAATTTTTTTAGAATTTCTACATATATACAACATTACAATGTTATATGGAGGAGTATGAACGCTTGCATTGCATGGTGCCCACAATGATATTTATTCCGCACTGTGAATTTGTATATTTTTATACTATATATAAAGTTAGTCATAATAAAGAGAAACGAAGAGCATCTCTATCTCCATCGCATAACCCCCCCCCCCTCTACGCCCCTTTCATGTACGCACACAAACTATCTCCAGGTCCTCTAAAAGTAAGCCCACAACACATTCACGCATGTTTCATCTTTCTCTCGCGATATATACAGTAACAATCATTGTATTTGAAGCGAAAGCATGATACATACATTGGACTTCAGAATCCACTCATTATGGTCACCATTTACGTTTTGTGGTTATTATACAGTCATGGGCTCACCGTACAACTCTGTATTTTCTCAAGACACGACTAGTTGACCAGTTACACGCTCCACGTGGCACCTCTATGTTGCATCACATTATCTCACTACCATCAGGCTCACCTGTCGGCTTGTATCTACTCTACATCTACACTCTTATAAAATACTAGCAAGATGCCCATGCGTTGCATGGAACATCAAGATTCATTTGTATGAGTAGTTTATCTTGTGGGAGAAAAGGATGAACAAGGGAAGGCCTTATTTGCAAGTGTGGAGAGGGGTGTGGGTATCTTTTTGCAAAATTGCCATAGTTTCCTTCCTCCGTCAGATATAGATCGGACAACCTATATTGCAGGATGGCAGGCACACGATCATCACCGACTATGCTTTTTATAGGAGTAGGGATAAAATACACTCCTATAAAAAACAGAGTTGGTGATGATGGTGTGCGTGCCATCCTGCAATATAGCCCGTCCGATTTATATCTGACGGATAGGAAAGAAACTATGACAATTTTGCAAAAAGGTACCCACACACCTCTACACATTTGCAAATAAGGCCTTCCCTCGTTCATCCTTTTATCTCACAAGATAAACTAGTCATACAAATGCATCTTGATGTTATGTGCAACGTACGGGCATCTTGCTAGCAAGAATGAAAACAAACGACAAAAAAATATTGGACGGTGGTTCAAAGTCATGACCACGGGCACAGCGGACAAGGTGGCCTTGTATTGGTATGTTGAGCCGTCTGTTTTAACACACAGGAGCTGGTGGTGATTATACACACACGCACGCATGCACATGAACTGCATGCACGCAACACTCACACAAACACATGCACCCACGCACGTACGCGACACTCACACATACACACACAGCCACGCACGCACGCAACACTCACACGCACACACACACACACACACACGCATGCATGCGCACACCAGTACACCACACGACCAACACACACTCTCATGCTCAAGTGCTCAACCTACAAGTGCATGCGCACACATCAGGCCCTGGCAGACACATACACAACCAGGTGATTCCCGTGCACGGGGTGGAGTCTTGTCACGCCTGCGTAAATTTGTGTTTATCTGACCTTTTCCCTATGCGAACTGACAGGTGGGACCCACAAGGAACATGGTCAATTTAACTAGTCAACATGGTGCCACGCAGACTAGTTGGCCGGTCAACAGAGTGCAATCCGATGCTGAACCGTGAGCAAGTCACCGTATAATCACCGCAAAACATATATAGTGACCGTAATCAGATTATTCTGAAGTTCGGTGAACGTATTACGCTTTTCTCTCTGTAGGCCCTCCAAAACTACATCTCTACATGTTCTCGCATGTTACATCTAACAACTATGCAATACATCACTACTACTACACTCTAACACAATAAATCATATGTGTTTTTAGTTTTACTACATATCATATTGTTACTTAATTATTCAGTTTGCATACATTAAAATTGCCTGTGAAATGTATGGCCAGTATCATATATCGCGCGGGAAAAATCCCGCCCTTTCCTGTTTAATCAGGTTTGTATCGATGGATCGTGCGAAACAACAAAACTATAGTACTATATACAATACAAGTGACAGTTCACTGGGCCGACGTGTCGTGTACTCCTCCTTCGTAAGAGTGGAGCGCTTGCTTTCATAAATCTTCTAGCCCCTTTCGCTGACATGTGGGGCATTAAGCTACCGGTTCCACGTGCCATACCGGAATACAGTGAAGAGCAGCCGGGTGAAGCACCTAGTCATGGCGCCGGCGTAGTAATGAGCAATAAGGCGTCAAATCACAAAGCTGCACCTTTTGTTGACACCAGATTTTGGCATGGTCACGAATCCGGGTTCGTATGCAAAAGTTAGAGGCAACACTTCGCGGGCCGGCCCTGAGTGAGAAAGTATTCAGCCTTTGCCGGCTGAATGAAACCTTGCCGATGTGAGGGATTGCCGGCGTGGAAAGCTTGCCTGTGGAGAAGCTTGCCGGCGTGGAAAGCTTGCCGGCAGAAAAGCTTGCCGGTGTGAAATCTTGCCGAGGGAGAAATCTTGCCGAGGAGGAAATCTTGCCGGGGTAGAAACCTTGCCGAGGAGGAACTCTTGCCGGGGTAGAAGCCTTGCCGAGCTAGGGAGGAACCCTTGCCGGTGTAAAAACCTTGCCGGGGTGAAACCTTGTCGGTGCGGAAAGCTTACCCGGGTGGAAGGCCTGCCGGGATGGAGGTTGTGATAGTCAAGCCGACAAGAAGCTGAAGATGGGCTCAGAAGCTAATTCAGATGATCTTGCATGGAGAAATGTCTTGCACGGAAGTTGTGCGTCTCATCGAAACAATCGATTTTGATATAAAAATCGTCCCAATCCGAGTTCGTATGCAAAAGTTAGAGTTATCGGAGTGCGGCCCTGTCACGAGGCGAGATGTGGCGCGCCCCACCAGACATAGGTCTGATGGGTAGCGCGAGCGAACAGGTGTTCTACGTGACCGTTTTGGCCCAGAAGATGGCCTCAAATCGAAAAACGTTCAACATGAAAGTTGTTCGTCTCGTCGAAACGGTCAAGATTGCTTTTGGGCTCATTTCCATCCGAGATCGTTTACCACCACAAAAAGAATCCGCAAGGTGCAGCCAGTTTAAACCGAACAGTTTTGGGAAGTTCGGACAAAACCAATCCGAATTTAACTAGGGTTTTGAACATGAATCCAAGCCTTTTCCTTACACGGGAAGTCCAGCCACCTCTTATATACCTAGGGGTGATGGCCGATTGAACAACACACAATCGAACAAATCAATATACTACTTTTTCATCTACGTTTTATCTCTCCACCATTTTTCTCTCTCATTCTTCGCTGTTCTTCGTGTTTGAGAGCTGCGAATTCCGAGGCTCTAGGGGCGAGCGAATCGACCTAGGGCAGCCCATAGCCGCCGCACTCCCTGACGGGGTCCCTCCCGGGGGTGTGGGGTTTTCGGGTCTGCAAAAGCGCCCGTCGACTGTCTTGCGTATCGCGCTGTCGGTCGGGTCTCCTTCGACGTGAGCTGCGGTGCATCACCCTCGGCGTCGAGGGTACACGTGACGTGTTCGTGTGTCAACACACTTTTTGGTGACTCCGCCGGGGATCGAAGATCAATCGTCATCATCCACCATGTGTGGTATTCCCAAGCCATCTGAGGTAGACGCCGATAACATCATTAAGCCCAGTCTTGATGAGATATCGGCCGATCATCGCCAAGTTTAGGAGGAGTACAAGAAGGCGCGCGAGGAGAAGGACTTGCAGGAATTCCTTGCAAAGTTCAAGAAGGATCGCCAAGGCAACATCACTCCGATTGAAGAAATCAAGTTCCCTCCTCTTCAAGCCGAGCAGGTTAAACCCTCTGTAAGTACTGCCTTTTCTCCTGAGCAGTGGGCTGAGATTGAAAGTCGTATTGCTGATGGTAACAATCTAGTCTACCAAACTTTCATAGAAAATACTAATGCTCAGAAGAATATATCTCAATCGTCTAGTGGTAATGATGGTGTAGCTGCTAGTGTGCAAAACCCTAATCTGGTTTTACCTATTGCATCGGTGCCTCCCGTGCCGATGGCTTATTTTCCTACCGAAACAAATCAGATTGTGACTGCACCCATCAACCCTATTATGAGCATGCCAGGTTCGGTGGCAACACCGAACCAAACCCTACCTACAGCTACAACTACTCGACCACTACCAAATTATGGGTCGACATACATGCCACAATTCCTACCTGCAGCTAGTAACCCTACTCCTCTTATGCCACTACCACAAGCTTCATCGTCCACTATGGATGATGGTCTAGCAAATCTTAGAGAAGATATGGCTAAGATGCTTCGAGATAATTTTGGAGTTGAGTTACATCGGAATCGGATTTACCAAAAGCCGTACCCCGAGTACTTTGATGCCATCCAGTGCCCTCCAGGATATAAAATTCCAGATTTTGTTAAGTTTAATGGAGAAGGCACAAAAACCACATGGGAGCATGTTAGTCAATATTTAGCACAATTAGGTGAGGCAGGCTCATTGAATGAATTGAAAGTGTGTTTATTTCCTTTATCATTAACTGGTACCGCATTTTCATAGTTTTCTTCTTTACCACATGGTTCCATTCGGGTTTGGTCGCAGCTAGAGCAGAAGTTTCATGATCACTTTTATAGCGGCGACAATGAACTCAAGTTGTCACATCTAACATTGGTTAAACAGAAGCATGATGAATTGGTCTCCGATTACGTCAAGAGATTCAGAGAAACAAAAAACCGGTGTTTTAGTTTGGTGATAACTGAGAGGGACTTGGCGGACCTAGTGCTGAGTGGTTTGAGAACTCCCATTAGAGAAAAGCTAGAAGTCTATGAGTTTTTAAATATCAACCAAGTCTTACAAAGGGCTTTGGCTCAGGAAAGCCGAAGCAAAGACCTCAAAGAAGTGCATAGATACAAAGCCGATCGTCCAAAGATGAATATGGTGGAATATGATAGTGATCACTCGGACGATGAGGGTGATGTTTTTTCTACTGAATTTGTTTGGCCATCTAAGGCCAAACCCTTTACTTGCAATGATCTGAAACTGATTCATAAGAATCGTGACGAAGAGATGAAGTTTACTTTTAACATAGCTAAGTGTGATAGAATATTTGATGCTTTGCTGCAGGCTAAGAATATTAGAATATCTCATACATTACCGCCGTTTGAAGAGCTGAAACGGCACGCTTATTGCAAGTATCATAATTATTTTTCTCATGCTACTAATGATTGCAATGTTTTTCTACGACAGATACAATCGGCCATTAATGACGGACGATTGAACTTTTCTGAGATGCAAGTTGATAAACAACCTTTTCCAATGAATGCCATAGATTTGGAGGGGAAGAAGCTACTCATTCGGCCGGAGGTAGCCAAATCTGCTAATAAAACTAATGTCATTATTGGTGAGCCCAGGAAAGACAAGGAGGGCAACAAGGTCTTGGGGAGACATGTTGTGCTTGATAAGCAGCCCGATGGCAAGGAAGTGATCAAAGTCACCATCAAGAATCCTACACTCGGAGGGCAACCGCAAGTGCAAGAAAATACTCGAGTTAAATTTGTCAAACCCAAGAGTCCAGAAGTTGGCAAGTGGAAGAGGAATGAGGCAAAAGTGCAGTGCAAGAAAATCAAGCCAACTTTTGATATGTTGTTATCCAAGTATGCCAATCATGCGGCCGGTTCTAGCTCTAACCGCTCATGAAATTGGAAGCGCTCAAGGTCACCTCCTCGAGAAGAATTTCAGCATCATGCAAGGCCATATGGGTCGTGGGCGCCAGGACCATGGATGCCGCCACCCCCCTATGTGCCATACTACGTGGGGGACTTCAATGGAGGATGGAGGTAGCCCCCAATGGCCCCTTATGCTTTTCATCTGGGTTGGGCAGAACCAAGGAGGCCCGTTTGTGAGAGACTTTTTTATCCCACACGAGGCCGTTTGAACAATGGTGTCAATCGGCCAATGCAAGATAATCAAAAAAGGGTCGGCAAGCAAGAATGGCGTGTTAAATCGCCAAGTGCTGCAATGGTCGAGTCAAGCAAAGGCAAGGAAAAAACCGATACCGACTCACTCATCTTGGGCTCCGAAACATTCGCCATACAACAACCGATTATGAATAACGATCCGACTAAGCCGATACTTGCTATCGCGCCAAAGTACGCGGCTAATGACCTTGAAGGAAACACCAGCCAATTAAAGATGAGAGATCCTAAATACACTCAGCCAAAGTGGTGTCCTCCAGGGCTGACAAAAACACAAAATAGGAAATTACAGAGGTTAAGGAGTCAAGAGATGACAGAACAAGAAGCCGAGAAGCAAAGGGATAAGTTGTTTAATGACACTCGGCCCATGGTGCCTACAAAATAAGTGTGGAGGCCTAAGCAAATACAAGATGCAGTTGCTTCTACACCTATCACAGCAGCACCTGCGCCACCAAAGGAGGAGGATGCGACAGCTATTACATCGTCTGCGACACTTCTTACTTCTCCTTCACTTGGACAAATTTCAGAATCGGTGGATGCACTTAAAGAAGAGGATGATATGTTGGAGTCTACGCCGGTTCATGAAGGTATGGATATCAATATGGTGTATTACTTACCTGCTGAGTTTCGAGTTGTAGATGAGGAAGGGGAGGTGGCTCAGCTGGATTTTGGCCCTAAAAATGCAATATTCGAGAAGCCAAAAGACCCAGTAACGCATCTGAAACCGTTGTATCTCAGAGGTCATATCAATGGATCACCGCTCACTCGGATGCTTGTTGATGGTGGTGCTGTCATGAATCTTATGCCGTATTCGGTATTCAAAAAATTGGGACTGCATGATGAAGAGTTGATAAAGACCAACATGGTGCTCAATGGATTTGAAGGCAAAGTGAAAACTGAAGCCAAAGAAGTGACGTATGTGGAGCTCACGGTGGGAAGTAAAACTTTGGCTACCGCATTCTTTGTCGCTGAGGTGCAAGGTAACTACAATGTCATACTAGGCCATGATTGGGTTCATGCCAACCAGTGCGTGCCATCCACTATGCACCAGTTTTTGATCTAGTGGGTTGATGATGAAGTGAAAGTCATTCATGCGGATAACTCGGCCCGTGTTGCTTTGGCCGAGGCATCGGTGGATTGGCAACACCCAAATGCTACTTGCTTGATGGGACGTGACTTGTCAAAATTCTATTTTCTCAGCGCAACCAAGAATGGTTTCGTGCCCATCTCTTTAAAGCCGACTGAATGCAATCGGCTCCAAGGTATGATATGTTTAAATGGATCCTAACTCAGAGTGGTTACAAAAGCGACTTGTAGAATATCGGTCCAATGAGAACGATATTTATGAGTCCATAGAAGAGTTAGATGATATGGATAAATTAGGACAGGGTTTTACATCGGCCGATCCATTAGAAGAGATAGATATAGGAGATGGTTCAACTCCTAGGCCGACAATTGTAAATGCAAATTTAAGAGCCGATCATAAAACTAAGTTGATCGAGCTGTTGAAAGAATATGTTTGTTGCTTTGCGTGGGAATATCATGAGATGCCAGGTTTAAGCCGAGAGCTAGTGGAGCATCGGTTACCTATAAAGGCTAGTTTTAGACCATATAAACAATTGGCCAGAAAGTTTAATCCAAAAACATATGACCGGATCAAGGAAGAGATCGGTTGTTTTCTTAAAGCTAATTTTATTAGACCTTGCAGGTATGCCGAGTGGATTTCTAACATTGTCCCAGTGGAAAAGAAAGGATTCGACAAGTTGAGGGTGTGCATTGACTTCAGAGATCTGAATAGGGCTACACCCAAAGATGAGTATCCCATGCCAATAGCCGATATGCTTATTAATGATGCTTCTGGACATAAAGTTATTAGCTTTCTTGATGGTAATGCCAGGTATAATCAAATTTTTATGGCCGAAGAGGACATGTCCAAAACAGCTTTCCGATGCCCTGCTTTCCTTGGTTTATTCGAATGGACAGTGATGACATTCGGATTAAAAAATGCCGGCACCACATATCAAAGGGCTATGAATTTGATTTTTCATGATTTACTCGGTGTCATACTTGAAGTTTATATTGATGATATTGTTGTCAAATCGGATGTTTTTGAATCCCACTTGGCCGATTTGCGTTTAGCTTTTGAAAGAATGAAAAAGTATGGACTGAAGATGAATCCTTTGAAGTGTGCATTCGGTGTGTCGGCTGGTAAGTTTTTGGGTTTCATTATCCATGAAGATGGCATAGAGATTGATCCCAAAAAGATAGAGGCCATACAGAAAGTGGAAGCTCCAAGATGCAAGAGAGATATGCAAAAGTTCCTTGGCAAGGTCAATTACTTGAGGGGTTAGGTAATTGCCAGGGAAGGTTGATGCGTTTACTCCTATCCTTCGGTTAAAGAATGATGCTGATTTCACTTGGGGGGCAAAACAGCAAAGAAGCATTTGATATGATCAAGAATTATTTGTGCACTCCTCCGGTGATGAAAGCACCCAAGCATAGGGAACCCTTCAGGCTTTACATTGCAGCAGAAGAAGGAGTTATTGGTGCTGTTTTGACTCAAGAAACCGAGGGAAAAGAGCATGCTATTACATATTTGAGCAGACGCTTGTTGGACGCCGAGACAAGGTATACATTTATTGAGAAACTATGTCTATGCTTATATTATGCTTGCACAAAATTGAGACATTATTTAGTGTCGAGTGCTTGTATAGTAGCTTGTCAAACCGATGTCATTAAATACATGTTGCATAGGCCAATTCTTAGTGGTAGAATTGGAAAGTGGGCTTATGCTTTGATTGAATATGATTTGGCTTATGAATCTCTAAAATCCATGAAAGGCCAAATTGTTGCTAAATTTATTGTTGAACATCGGATTGATGACAAGTATGACATTGATATAAACCTTGTCTCATTAGTACCGTGGAGATTATATTTTGATGGTTCAGTTTGTAGCAATGGCCAAGGTGTTGGTATTGTTTACATATCTCCTCATGGTGCTGTTTTTGAAGCCTCATGCCGCTTAGAATATTTTTGCACAAATAATCAAGCCGAATATGAAGCATTGTTATTCGGTTTAGAGATGTTACTTTCTATAGGTGTTACACATATTGAGGCTTATGGTGATTCGTTACTAGTGGTGCAGCAAATATCCAAAGTATTTCAGTGTTTGGACGAATCACTTAATGTTTATCTTAATAAATGTCTAGATATAATTTCTACTTTGGATTGTTTTAGCATTGCTCATATATCTAGACATGACAATTGGAAAGCAAATGAGTTGGCACAACAGGCATCCGGCTACCATGTTGATCATGGCGTGTTTCATATTTCTGAAAAGCCGATGTCTAGTCTTGCCGACGTAGGGGAGGCCGAACCGGAGCCCACCGTTTCGGCCACTAATGAAATATTCAATGCAGGAGAAAGTCAAGACTGGAGGAAACCCATTGTTGATTATTTGTGTGATCCTAGTAGAAGGGTGGACAGGGCTGTTCGGTGGATGGCTTTCAAGTATACAATGAGAGATGATGATCTCTATCGCCGAACGGTTGATGATGTTCTTCTAAAGTGCTTGGACGAGGACCAAGCGAGAGTTGCTATGGGGAGGTCCATGAAGGTATTTGTGGCACTCATCAATCGGCTCCCAAGATGAAATGGTTGCTACGACGTGCTGGATTTTATTGGCCGACTATGATTAATGATTGCTTCAGATATTACAAAGGGTGTGAAGCTTGTCAAAAATTTGGTGATATTCAGTTGGCTCCTGCTGCTATGTTACATCCCATTATCAAGTCGTGGCCTTTCAGAGGATGGGGTTTAGACTTTATTGGACAAATTCATCCGTCTTCCTCAAAGGGGCATCGGTTCGTATTGGTGGCAACCGATTATTTCACTAAATGGTCTGAAGCAGTACCTCTCAAGAACATGACACATACGGAGGTGATTAAATTCATAACCGAGCACATTATTCATAGATTCGGCATTCCTCAAACATTGACTACAGATCAAGGCTCCTCTTTCATGTCACACCAAGTTAGAGAATTTGCGAATCTTATAACATAAAATTGCTCAATTCCTCTCCATATTATGCCCAAGCCAATGGACAAGCTGAGTCTAGCAATAAAATTTTAATTAATCTCATCAAGAAGAAGATTGAGGATAATCCAAGGAGATGGCATGAGTTGTTGTCTGAAGCTTTGTGGGCACATAGGATCTCAAGGCATGGTGCTACGAAGGTGACTCCATATGAGCTAGTATACGGTCAAGAGGCTGTTTTACCGGTGGAAGTGAATTTGAATGCTTTGAGAATAGCCAAACAAAATGATTTATCAGCAGTAGACTTTTATAACTTGATGATGGACAATATTGATGAGGTTGCCGATAAATGTTTGGCTGCTTTGAGGGCCATAGAGAGGGACAAGTTGAGGGTAGCAAGGGCTTACAATGAGAAGGTTAAGTTGAAGAATTTTCAAGTTGGCGATCTCGTCTGGAAAGTAATTCTCCCGATTGGTTCAAGAGACAGAAAATTCGGGAAGTGGTCTCCAAGTTGGGAAGGTCCTTTTAGAATTGCAAGAATAGTTCCCGGAAACTCTTATTTGGTGGAATCCGTACAAGGGGCACTGTTACCTTGAGCTCTCAATGGCAAGTACTTGAAGAAATATCACCCAAGTGTGTGGCAAGAAGCCTAAGTGGGCAATGGCTGATATATGACTATCACCCTTAGCACAAACATGGCCGATACCTGATTATCGTCCTGAGGAAAATAAATGGCCGATGGAGTGTTGACATCGTCCTTATAACAAACACAATACAAGTTATTTTTCGGCGCACAAGCTTTGCCAAAAAACAGGGGGGCATGTGTTGACACCAGATTTTGGCATGGTCACGAATCCGGGTTCGTATGCAAAAGTTAGAGGCAACATTTCGCGGGCCGGCCCTGAGTGAGAAAGTATTCGGCCTTTGCCGGCTGAATGAAACCTTGCCAGGGTAAAACCTTGCCGAAGTGAGGGCTTGCCGGCGTGGAAAGCTTGCCAGCGGAGAAGCTTGCCGGCATGGAAAGCTTGCCGGCGGAAAAGCTTGCCAGTGTGAAATCTTGCCGAGGGAGAAACCTTGCTGAGGAGGAACTCTTGCCGGGGTAGAAACCTTGCCGAGGAGGAACTCTTGCCGGGTTAGAAGCCTTGCCGAGCTAGGGAGGAACCCTTGCCGGTGTAAAAACCTTGCCGGGGTGAAACCTTGTCGGTGCGGAAAGCTTACCCGAGTGGAAGGCCTGCCGGGGTGGAGGTTGTGATAGTCAAGCCGACGAGAAGCTGAAGATGGGCTCAGAAGCTAATTCAGATGATCTTGGATGGAGAAATGTCTTACACGGAAGTTGTGCGTCTCGTCGAAATGATCGATTTTGATATAAAAATCGTCCCAATCCGAGTTCGTATGCAAAGTTAGAGTTATCGGAGTGCGGCCCTGTCACGAGGCGAGATGTGGTGTGCCCCACCAGACATAGGTCTGATGGGTAGCGTGAGCGAACAGGTGTTCTCCCTGACCGTTTTGGCCTAGACGATGGCCTCAAATCGAAAAATGTTCAACATGAAAGTTGTTCGTCTCGTTGAAATGGTCAAGATTGCTTTTGGGCTCGTTTCCATCCGAGATCGTTTACCACCACAAAAAGAATCCGCAAGGTGCAGCCAGTTTAAACCAAACAGTTTTGGAAAGTTCGGACAAAACCAATCCGAATTTGACTAGGTTTTGAACGTGAATCAAAGCCTTTTCCTTGCACCGGAAGTCCAGCCGCCTCTTATATACCTAGGGGTGACGGCCGATTGAACAACACACAATCGAACAAATCAATATACTACTTTTTCATCTACGTTTTATCTCTCCACCGTTTCTCTCTCTCGTTCTTTGCTGTTCTTCGTGTTTGAGAGCTGCGAATTCCGAGGCTCTAGGGGCGAGCGAATCGACCTAGGGCAGCCCATAGCCGCCGCACTCCCTGACGGGGTCCCTCCCGGGGGTGTGGGGTTTTCGGGTCTGCAAAAGCGCCCATCGACTGTCTTGCGTATCGCGCTGTCGGTCGGGTCTCCTTCGATGTGAGCTGCGGTGCATCACCCTCGACGTCGAGGGTAAACGTGACGTGTTCGTGTGTCAAGACCTTTCTCGCAGTTAAGTTGGAGGGACGAAGTAATAATGCTAAAAAAAGAAGTTGGAGAGACGAAGCAACCATTATTTCACTCGTTGCTAAATCCGCTTCTCCCTCATCTTCTTCAAGTTAACCACGTGTTGTTTCTGCCGTTGTTCTGCCTCATGTGGGAAGCGGATCGGCTTGGTAAAGCACTGACATGTGGGACCGCATGTTAGCAAACCGCCAGGACAACGTCCCCTAAAAATAAGAAACCTCCCCCGCCATCCGTGCGGCAAAATCACCTCCTTTTTACTAATCTTGATTCTATAATTTTTTAGATCAATATAATTGAGATTTGTATAGATAGCACACAGGAGCAAAACCAAGTGGTACGCTTAAGGGCATCTACAATGTGTAGCCAAATGTGAAAGTAGCTTTTGGCATCGTGGGAACCATTGTGGACGGTGTTGCCAAAGTCAAAAGGATGTTACCAAAGATCCGTGATTGATTGATTGAAGGAATAGAAAAATGCAACGTCTCTCCTCTTTCTCCCGTGCTTGGACGCATGTATAGTATAGAGGACAGAGCCTACTCCCATGTCCCTTCTATCAAAAATGACAAAGCAGTGAGGCATCAAATCACAAAGCACGGACGAAGCAACCATCATTTCACTGTTCGCTGACTCCGCTTCTCCATCGTCTTCTTTGAGAAACCATCTCACCGCACTAAGCTGGACGGACGACGCTATTGTGTATGAGTAGTACTAGTACATTTACGCGTCCTTTGGTTTAACGGACTTCCTGGATGCAAATAAGGTGGTTGCCTCGGTTTGCAGGCAGCACTTGTGAACGACTTGCCGTGGTCTCCCTCAATGGTGTTCTCCGTCGAACGCACTTCGCCAAACCACAGTGATCGAGATATCGTTGACGTCACCGCAATGGGGAAGGAAGTCAAATATAGTTACTACCTCCATTTTTTTGTACACAAGGCCAGTATATCAAAATTACAATTTTCAAAAGGCCACTAACACTAATCGAGGCAAAATTGACGGGGTTTGCCTCGTACTAGCAACCAAAGACATTAATATCCCCTGCATGCATGCGGAAGTGAGAAGGTTGGTTTGCATGGCGCTGCATTAATCAAGCGATGAGGAGTGAGATGGTGCTCTTTGGGCTTTGGAGCAAAAATACGCATTAATTCACACGTGAAACGAGGATTTGTATCGATTAATCCCGTGAAGGAAAACCCCACCTTTCTTTTTTAACACTAGTACTCCTAGTACGTAGTACTACATACATATCCTGTTTGGGTCTAGGCCTTGCATTGCCATACTTCGCCACACATTTTTGCCAAGCTTGCCTAAAGTTTTCATAATGAAAAGGAGGTACACTTGCACACGGTTGTCGCGGTCGCACCGCACTCTCACACGGTCGCTCCTGCATGCCGCGGTCGCACCGCACCCTCACATGCACAGTCGCTCCTGCATGCCGCAAACCCAACCAAGGGAACGCACCCTCACTGACACGTGTTGTCGCATGTGAACAAACCGAACTCAGCCATCCTACCGCTGACACATAATTTTCGTTAATAGCGTATGTTTGTCCAACCGCATGTTAGGGAGTATCCGTACGGCCCGTGCGGTGGTTTGTTGGGGAAGAAGAAGAGGTGAGGAAGAAGGGTTAGGAGATGTAGGATATTCATCCAACCGCCTGAAATGGTAGACTGACCCAAGTCAGGCGACTTATATAACAATATATGTTTTTACTACACAGCAAAAGATCCATAAAAACAACAACATAAAGAAAAACTATCACTGCTCGCGGAACGAGACGACCTCGTCGTCTTTAGCTGCCGGCGCGAACCAGCCGTAGCTGCCGACGTGTGTCTCCGCACTGTGGTTGTCCTTGGCCTCCAGCTACTGGTTCACGCGGAGCATGCGGGCGCTCTGCATGGACGAGAGCACCGCCCGGTTCAAGTCGAGGACGTTCGGTTCCACCTGCAGGAGGGCCTCGATGGCAGCGGCATCCGTGCGCTCCGCGTCGAGTCGAGCCTCCGCCACCTGGTTCAAGTCCAGGACGTCCAGCCTGTAGGAGGGCCTCGATGAGAGCGGCATCCACGCGCTCCGCGTCAAGTTGAGCCTCTACCGCCCGGTTCAAGTCCAGGACGTCCAGTTCCGCCTGGAGGAGGTCCTCGATGGCAGCGGCATCCGCGCGCTCCGCCTCAAGTTGAGCCTCCACCACCCGGTTCACATCCATGACATCCGGTTCCGCCTGCAGGAGAGCCTCGACAGCAGCGGCATGTGCGCGCTCCGCGTCGAGTTGAGCCTCTGCCTCTCGGTCCTCCTTTAGTATCACCAGGTTGAACCGCTGGTCTGCCTGCACCATGGGGGACTCGGACGCCGGCATGAAGTCGACGTCCATCGTCTCATACCCATCGGGGTCTTCTGTGCCGCGACCTCCTCCATGAACATTGGATCGGATTCCTCCTCCTCGTAGCTTGGCTCCAGAGAACTTGGGGATTGGCTCGCCGCAAAGCGAGCTTGTGAACGGAGGTCTCTGGCACCGACCATCGCCACGATTTCTGCGCGGCGCTCCGGCGTTAGCATCTTGTAGTACGTGATCTTGCGGCGCACCATGGCTTTTCGGCGAACTAGGGGACGCTTGGTGCGAGTTAGGGGATCGAAAGGTGGGGGAAGGGGCTGGAGATTAGGTGTGGTTTTAGGGAAGTGGCTAGTGTAGGCCGAGCAGCGAAGGTTCTGGTGTGAATAGTGGTTCCGGTGACGACCGGTCAATCGATTTTGACTGTACGTTGCTCTTGTCGCGTTCGTGTTGCAGCCCGGCACACTGGACCCTCCACGTCACTCACCAAATGGAACGCGCTTCGTCTTGCATTTTCGCTCGCTTGTGGGACCGCAGTTGAGAGCAAACAGACATCCCTCCCCCTCCCCCGCCCGTGTCATTTTATGGGAGTAAATAAAAACACATGGAGTATACTACGGATGAGGATCCCCTGACGTGGTTGAACCCATTGAGTAACTGACATGCGGGGCCTAGCAAGCATGGGGTCCACCAGTAAGTGACCGAAAGGGAGGGTAAGGCAGGGATACGTATGTGAAAGGAGCTTCCAATGATATAATTTTCACATTATACATCTCATGTACTATTAATCTTGTCAATAGTCAAATGCGGTTTTGAAAAACGTATTAGAGCTTGGTTAATAATATAGCCAGTCGATGGCTATAAGGAACTTCCATGTCATCTATAGCCATCATCTATTATATGCACTCATACACCTGCACATTTTTTTATAAGGTTGGCTATTGTATTAGTACTTTTTTCCATCTCCTCTCCATCTCTTTCTTCATATTTATTGTACGTATTTAACTTGGAATGCGTATATAGCTAGGCTCTTGCATGAGAGCTCACTCCCCTTACTTTTTCACATCTCTCTCCTCCACATAGGCCCTATATAAATGGAAGGAGGGAGTACAACTATGAGCATTTCATACTATAGTAAAGATGTTGTCAGTACTCCACTAGTACTATTGGACAGGGAGCTTAAAAAGTTACTATTGGAATGGCTATACCTGGTGAAATCCTAGTAGGAAGAGCATGCGCGAGAACAAGCACATTCACGTGGTTGAAACAAAATTGGAAACCATCTCGAGTACAAATCTAGGAGTATGTAGGAATCTAACAATATTGATTGGGCGTTATTGAATGTTGATACTTTTTTTTATCAAAGTAGAGATACTTTGACTACACATAAAACTTATATGTAAACTAGAAAGGATAGGAGGGAATATATTGTACGTTCAAAAACGAAACAAACATTGAATCCCCTTTATATATGATTTGCGGATGCTATGATCACCAGTTCAAAATTTTGAATCCGCCTTAGGTATCACACATGCCCCCACTCGCTCTCTCTCGATTTCATCTCAGGGTCTGGAGATCGATTGAAAGAGGACTAGGGTGGGTACAATACTCCCTCTGATCCGCACAGACCCCCCCCCCCCCGCGCGGGTCATTTCTATCATAGAAACAGACCAACATTTATCTCCTTGCACGGCACACAATTGATCTCTGAACATCAATCGATCTCGTCAACATGTGTCGGGGCATGAACCGAATGGGATGTCAAAACTAAGACGCGAAGCGACACATAGTGGAGGCAAAGTGAAACTTCAAACGAACTGTTTGTTTGTATGCATGTCGGACAAATTACAAATAAACATTGGAAATTCAAGCATGGTCTAGGCCCACATGCGAATGATACTCGGCGGAATGTTCAAATGAGGCATGCGTGAGGATGGACGCGACCGGAGGGCGACATGATCGATAGAGAAGAGGGTTGGAGAGGAATGAGAAATAAGCAAACACCACATGATTATACTTGAACGGCTCAAATAAACAATAAGTTGTCTCTCTTGTCCTACATAGTGAAAGGCCTAATGTGCAACGCGGAGCACTGGCGCTCGAATATGGCTGGGAACACAGGGAAACCGACATGTGGGGCACACCTGTCAGGACGACGTAGCGCAAACTAGTCCAATGGAGGAGCTGGCCCACGACCTCCTCGCCACTGGCAACCGTTCATGTGGGTCGTGGGGGCCAACAACGTGGCGCAGCTCTAGCACCGCCTCTGGACACGGCGACCGCGGTGAGAGACACGCTCATCGTCGCTAGCCACGGTCGGTTTCAGTGTGCCGAGGGTGGCGTTAGTGTTGTGGCACGACCAACAGTATGTTTGGTGTGTGCCCAAGGTTACCCCATCAAATCATTGGGTAGCCCAAATTTTGGTTGAGGTTTTGGTTGCCCATGATTTGGTCGACATCGGCAAGAAAAATGAACTAGAGTTGGCTAGAGTTCATTGGCATGCCAAAAAATGGCAACCATCCATTTTTGGGACATGACCAAAACCTCAAAAAATGGCAACCATCCAAACAAAGACCAATCTTTGGGTCATGACCAAAATTTTGGTAAGGTGCACTTTGGCAACAATCCAAACACACCCCAACACCCGGCGTGGAGTGGTGTAGCGCGGCCAACTACATCCTCAGGACCTGAGATCATGCCGGATCGTCTTGCTTTTTCAATGGCATGCGTCGATCGCATGTGATCAAAGGGCATCTCCAACGTTGCCACGACCACAGCTGACTACCCTGGCACACCAAAAACCCTCGTCCCTCGCGCCGTCGCGCGGTGCATTCCCAGCCGGCGCCAGCTACCCACATTCATGCCTTCCGTCCGTATGCCGTCGTTAAGAGGCTCGGTGCCCGAGGAACCAACTCCGGTGACTTAATGAAGCACCAAGACGCTTGGCCTCACCGGAATGCGCTACTTAAAGTGGCAACGCCCAGCTAACCTCCACACCATAGCGCATCGTCCTCCTACCTGGAACCACATCCGCCATGACCGCAAGCGCGAACGCTCTGCGAGAGAGCTTGTCTTCGGGGATGGAGCTTGAGGTCGCCGCCCTCGCTCAAGTCGCCGCACAAGTGATGGACATGCTGGCGGTCGACGACGAGAGCACCATCAGCCATGCGTCCTACTTGCCGCCGTCCAACTTCGGCACCGCCGAGGTCCAGGACTCCTCCGAGGATGAGTGGGGCATGGGAGGCGGCAGGGCATGGTGTGCCAACTGGCCGGTCTGTCTCCCGTGTTCTACTTTTCCTCACCGAAGACCGTACCTTCACTTCACGGGTCTTGAACCCCGCCCCCGTACATGGAGATCGCAGATGGAGGACGTCGGTCACCGCCGTAGAATAGGTTTAGGGTCGGGTTTCTTTTATTTTTCTGTCCTATAAAAGTTCGAAATGTAATGAAAATATGTCATGTTTACATTAATCTTGGCCGGTGTATATTAACTTTCACAATAATATAGTATATTGTAGGAGTACTAGCAAGATGCCCGTGCGTTGCACGGAAGATCAAGATCTTGTGGGAGAAAAGGATGAACGAGGGAAGGCCTTATCTGCAAATGCACATTCAAGCATTTCACATTTTTCTACATCTACGGGAACCTACGAAAGGGTTAATGTAAATTGCCTCTCTCTCTCCTCCCTTGATTTTCATGGTGGTGGGCCCCTCCCTCCCCCCCCAATCTACAATCAACGGCTCACACGTTTCATATTATGTTAATTACGTAACTGGGACTACGTAGGTGTAGCATTACTCGTCCTAAAAACCCAACTAAGCCAACCTCTCAGCATATCGCGCAGGAAAAGACCCTGCCGCGCCGTTTTAGTCGGGATTACCGGATTACTACTAGTAGTTGTATCGATGGATCGCGCGAAGAAGCAAATTTTTTTTGAGGGGGCGAAGCACCTAGTTTAAAAGGAAAAAAGGTGGTACACTCACAGCACCCCTGACGCGGTCGCATTGCACCCCACACACGTTCGGTCATGCACACGGCTCATGCAAACGGAACGTGCTTTGACTTTCCTCTTCACTGACACGTGGGACTGCACTTGGAGAAACCGACCATGCGCCAAACTCCCCCCCCCCCACCCCGCGAAAATCCTCCCCCACCCAAAAATTCCCCCCAAATCCTAGATTCAACCGCCCTTCGGCCAACTAGCCAATAATATTCCCCAAACCCCCTCCCCCCATCCCCCTCCACTCCATTCGCTCTGCCAAAGCCGCCCTCCCCGCCACGCCGATACATCGGCACCGCGGTTCGTCGAGGGGACGCATGGCGATCCTCTCGCTCCCATAGTACGATCACGTAGACTGTCGTCCTCTAGCCGCACCGCCACCATTGGTGACGTTCTTGTGGAGGCGCACGGCGGTCAGCGCTGCCACCGCTGGCGACGTTCGTGTGGAGACACACGGCGGCCAGCTTCTCCCACGGTACACGAATTCTAGACTGAGGCCTCGTGCATGTCGGTGTAGCGATGAATGTTAGCTAATAGACGCTGTTAATCTCACTGTTTGCCGAAGTAGTTTACAGTCAATATGCTCTGCTTAAGAAGCTTCCTTGCCCTGTTTTGCACTCAATCTGCTTAGCTGAGATGGCATGCCAAGGCCGATTAGTTGCTAAAATATCACGCCATATATTTATTGTGACATAGATTGCCATAGTCTAGTAGACAATCTTTTGGTGAAATAGCTCTACACCGTTTTATACTCCATCTTTGTTGCTGCGATGGCCTTTGATAGTTCGATGGTTGTGTGCTCGGCCCCATTGACTGCTGAAACAGCCTGCCATAATTTACTCACTCAATTTTGTTTGCTGAATTAGCTTTACATATATTTCGTTACTTAGATCTGCTCGTCCAAATATATTTCCCTAGCTTTAGACATCGACTTAGGTATTTTCTTCTGGACTTCATAAAAAGCATATATGTTTTTCCTATAATATATAGTAGAAGAACTAATTTGTATGTCTAACAGATGGACATGACTTGGATAACTTCTGCTCGAAGATTCTCCGCTGCATATGTCGAGGGGGTTGAAAACTTCATGAACTTTATCAGAGCTGAGTACGGTGGTCCGAAATCAGATGTGCTCTGCCAGTGTAGCAGTTGTATGAATTCAGTTACAAGACCCTAGTCAACTATGCAAAATCATCTACACTTGTATGGGATGTTGGTCACATGTACTAGGTGGATTCATCATGGTGAAGCTGTGAACGTCAATGTTATTGAGTATGTGGAAGCAGCAGATCACCATCTTGATCTGCCTGATGCTCAGGTGGAAGAGCAGGAGGAGGAGGTGGTGGCGGAGCCAGTGAGTTTGACCAACATTGAAACAATGCTACGAAATGCTCGTGCATTCCGTGAACTTTCACCTGCAGAAGAAAAACGGTGGGCCCGCATGTTGGAACAATGCAACGTGGCTGTCACCCCAGGAAATAAGCTATCAGTATTCTTAGCTATTGTCACCTTTCTTCAGGTGAAGACATCTGAGCGGATGACCAACAAATCACTCGATGCGATGTTGGCTGCTTTTCGCAAAGCTTTCCCAAATGTGTCTGAGCTGGCACACACCTACAGTAAAATGAAGAATTTCCTTCATGCAGTTGGAATTGGATATCATATGATCCATGTTTGTAAGAATAATTGTGTTCTGTTCCGAAAGGATTATACCAACTTAAGTGAATGCCCGAAATGCAAATCATCAAGATGGAAAGATGGCGATGCTATGAAGAGGATTCCTCATAATGCTCTGAGACATTTTCCAATTACACCAAGATTGCAGAGGTTGTTTCATGATGTTGAAACAAGAGATGATGTACTGTGGCCTTCTAGGAACCAGGAGTACAGAGATCAGAATGTAATAAGCCATCCATCACATGGTAGTGAGTGGAAAAGCTTCAATCAGAAGCACGAAAAGTTTGTTGCTGACCCGAGAAACATTAGACTTGGCTTAGCTTCAGATGGATTTAACCCATTTGGTCACCAGAGCACCACATATAGCACGTGGCCAGTGCTTGTTATACCTTACAACATGCCTCCAAATGTCTGCACCAAAGAATCAAACTACATGATGGCCTTGCTCATCCCAGGTCCAAAAAGTCCTGGAAAGGATTTTGATTTGTTCATGGAGCCTCTTGTGGAGGAACTTCAACAACTATGGAGGGGTGTTGTCACTCGAGACCTATATAGCATCCCACTAGCTGATTTCTTTCTGCGTGATGTTATAATTTGGTGCATCCATGATTATCCGGCTTTGGGCACTATGTCAGGGCGAACGACACATGGTTACAATGCATGTGTTCGCTGTGACAGGAATCTGCTGTCATACGCAATACTTAGCAAGATCTGTTACATTGGACACCACTGTTTCCTTACCAAGGACAACTGCATCCTAGAAAATACCGAAGACATGTGTTCAATGCAAAGCATGAAAACTGTGATGTGCCAAAGAGGCTCACCGCCGATGAGTTGCAACTGGAATTAGAGAAGGTGTGGCATATTACACCAGGAAACCATCCTGATAATGGTAGCGGGAAAAGGAAGCGTGGCAGGGCAGAAGAGAGATTATTGTTTACCCGCAGGTCCACTTTGTGGGACTTGGAGTATTGGAAAGATTTGGATCTGTGGCATAATCTTGATGTGATGCACATCGAGAAAAATATATGTGACAGCATTATCGGCACACTTCTTAATATTGAAGGCAAGATGAAAGATACCTTAAAATCTAGGATTGATTTGACACACCTGGGTATCATACAGGATTTGCAGGTGTTGTCGGCGTTCTGGGAACGGGGGTCCCCAGACTTGCCTGCCTGCGGCCTGCGACATGGCTCAAAGGGGGGCCCAGCACGGCCCATCTTCATCAACACAGACCCAAGACCCTCGCGAGGGGCCAAGCCTCGCGGGGTAGACGACGCGGAGCTTCCTCAGGCACGGCCTCACCAGGCTGGCTCGCGAGGTGGCGGAGAAATCAAGGCGGGGTACCTCACGAGGTGCCCGTGACGCAAGCCATGACGACCAAGGGCGCTAGGCGGGCGCCAGCCCGCGCGGTGTCCTCCTTTCCCCTTTGGTGCAAAGGGGGCAAGCGCAGCCACGGGGTACCGAGGCATCAGGCAAAGGTTGCCATTTCGGTGCAACAAGACCAAGACCAGGAGGACTGCAAGATGGAGGTCATCGTGGAGCCCAAGACGGCGTCACCACCAGAGCTTTGTGCAGGCGAGGACCAACTTTAGTCAGGATAAGTGTACCAGATGTTCCCCTTCAAAATGGCCAATTGTTGGCGCCCTTCCCGCTCAATATTTGGGAAGAGGCCCGGGGCCTTTGCATATAAATAGGACCAGCCACCCACAGAGAGAGTGGAGGTTTGAGATCGAGGAGGTTAGAGATCGAGTATCGAGGATCAAGGGGATCGGATCGAAATCAGAGAGAGAGAAGGGTGACTGAACCCCTCCTAGCAGTTCGTCCCCCCCAGCCAAGAACAGACCCTCGCGAGGCTGTTCTTCCTTGTATTGTTCATCATCATCAGCCCAAGAGGCAATCCACCACACCACACACTGGAGTAGGGTATTACACCACGATGGTGGCCCGAACCAGTATAAACCCTGTGTCTCTTGTGTTGTTCTTTCCATAGCTTAGATCTTAGCGAGGCGGAGGGCTGCAGGTAGGTAGAAGGCGAAATCTCCGCGCGCACCCCAGTGTTCAAACCTCAAGGGTCTGCCGGAACCCGAAATCCGACATTTGGCGCACCAGGTAGGGGTGCGCCGGAATTCGTCTTCCACCACCCCGTTCTCCTCCGACCATCGCGTCCATGTCTGACGCTCGTCGGGCCCACGCCGAGCGCCGGGCCACTCTCGCTTCCCGCGTCACCCAGACGGCTCCTATCGGCGGGCGTCCTCGCCGTTCCCCGTCACCTGCCGTCAAGGCCGCCACCGGCCCGGCGGGGGACGAGCAGCAAGCATCGTCTCAGCATCCGTCCATGGGGCAAGACGGCCGCACCGCTACTCCCTCACTCACCCTAGCTGGTTCTTCATCCCGCGCGCTCCGCGCACCCATGGAGGCTCAAGCTGCGCTCATCGCGGCAAAACGAGCTCCTGCGCTACCGCCCCGTCGACGACGTCTATGAAGAATGGCTTGACCGCGTCGCCGAGCTCGTCCGCGCCGCAGGGGGCTCTCCTACGCCGTCGGCACCGGCGGCGCCCCGGCCACCTCCTCCTCAAGAAGGCGCCATGGCTCCAAGGTGCGTGGCCCCTGGGCGGAACCTGCTCCGTCAGGTGCCAGCGTGGCAAGAGCAGAGCTGCCAAGAAGTCCCTCGCCTGCAAGAACCTGCCCGGGCGCTCCCTGCTCCAGCACGTCGCGACCATGCTCCTGCTCCCGCACGTCAAGACCCCGCGCTGCTCCCAGCTGCAGCGCATGGGGACATACAAGACCAAGCTCTCCGTCACCCAAGGCCTCCCATGGCCACAGTAGGCTGTCGCGCCTTCACCACCGAGCTACGCAGCATTGCATGTCCCGGCAAGTTCAAGCCAGACCTGCCTCCTCATTACGACGGCACGGCCGACCCTGCGGAGTTCCTCCAGCTCTATGAGTTGGGCATCGAAGCTGCCAACGGAGACGAGAAGGTCATGGAAAATTGGTTTCCCATGGCGCTCAAGGACGGGGCCCGCACCTGGCTCCTGAACCTAGCTCCAGGCACGATCTCCTCCTGGGCCGAGATGCGCACCCGCTTCATCGCCAACTTCCAAGGTACTCACGGCCGGCCACCCGCCGTGAGCGACATGCGCCGCATCAAGCAACAACCCGGGGAGACCCTGCAGAAGTACATCCAGCGCTTCAACAACGCACGCCTCAAAATTCCCAAGGTGACTGAGGCGGCCATCATCTCAGCCTTCTTCGACGAAGTGCGCGATGTCGACATGAAGGAGGAGCTGGTGATGCATGAAGACCTGTGCACTTCCTTGGAGCTGTTCAACTTGGCAACCAAGTGCGCCAGGGCTGAGTAAGGGCGTCTCTCCCTCCTCGAGCTGCCTGTCGTACACCTAGAAGAGAAGAAGCCCAAGGCCAAGGATGTGAAGCGCAAGGGGGTTGTCGTGCTCGCGGCAGAACCAGACACCAAGCGGGGCAGAGATCAGCCCGAACCTTCCAAGGGCAGTCGGTACTGTGTGTACCACGACCTCCACACCCACAACACCAACGAATGTCAAGAGCTCCGAGCCATGCGAGAAGGAAGGATCGGCCGTCGCCCCGACCGCGGTGAACGGGGCTACGGTCGAGGAGGAGGAAGGAACGCAGGACGCTGGGAAGACTGTGGCCCGCGCCAAGGGTGGCGCGATCAACCTCACGAGGATCGCTGGCAAGACCTGCCTCGCGAGGGAGACTGGAGGGATCAGCCTCGCGAGGATCGCCCGCAAGGCAACGCATGCCTCCCTCCGCTGCCACCGCAGCCAAGGAGAAATGAGGACCGCCACCAGGACGAGGGGGCTAGGGGCTTCCAGGAGCCGCGCGCGATCGCCTGCATCCTGGGTGGGGCTCAAGCCCCAGCCTCTCAATGCATCTTCAAGCAGTTCGCCCGCGAAGTGAATGCAGTCCTCCCGATGCTTTGTTCCCCAATCATCAGCAACGTGGTGGTCACCAGGACCCTCATCGATGGCGGGGCTGGGCTCAATGTCCCGTCCATGGAAACATTCAACAATCTCCAGGTGCCCTACAGCCAGCTTCAGCCAACCAAGCCTTTCTCCGGAGTCACCGACGGCTCCACGGTCCCGATGGGGCAGGTCCGCCTCCCTGTCACCTTCGGGGCACGCGACAACTACCGCACCGAGCTCATCGACTTCGACGTTGCTCACATTCACCTGCCGTACAACGCCATCCTTGGGTACCCAGCGCTGGCCAAGTTCATGGCCGTAACTCACCACGGCTACAACGTCCTCAAGATGCCAGGAAGTGGCGGAGTCATCATGGTGCCCTGTGAAGAGAAGGACGTGGTGTGTTCCCTAGAACGGGCCTTTCAGGCCGCGTCACTGGAAGACCCAGATCGCGGAAGCAGGAGGCTTCCCGAGACCGTCCCCAAGAAGAAGAAGACATCGTTCGGCCCGGCCCCTCAGGAGGCAGGCCCCTCTAGGCCCACGCCTGCCCAGGGGGAACCTCCTTCCATCGCATAGGAAAGTGCGCCCAGCGCCCTCCTCAGGCAGGGCTCGGGGGCTCTCCCCTGCAGGGCCACCGACCTGGCTAGGGTCACGAGGGAGGCGCTTGGGCACCACATGGAGGCGTGTCTCGAAGCACGTTTCCCTCAAGAAGGAGTAAGGCAAGGAGAGCCAGACCCTCAAGAGTTCGTCAGCAAGGCCATTCAGGAGCTACAGGAGTCAAGAGTCATGAAAGGCGGCCGCCGCCTACCAGCAGTGGCTCCCCATCTAGGCGAGGATGGTGGGCTGCGCGTCTGCATCGACATACCAGGGCTCAATCGAGCCGCCTCTCTGGAGCACCTCTGGCCCTCGCGAGTGGGGTGCTGCGGAGGCCCACCCCACAGCTACGTTCGCATGCCTTACGGCTTGCCGAACGCGGCTGCCACGTACAAGTGCCTCATGAGGGGCATCATGGAGGCACAAGAGGCTAGGCGTTCTGCAGCCCTAGCGGAGATGGACATGGTCCGCGAGGAGCCACCAGCGCCTCCGGAGCCTCCCGAGGCCCCTAGGCCTGGGGGCTCGTGAGGATCGGCTTTCGCAGCCCACCGAGTCTGCTACACCAATAGCCCTTCGTCCTCAACATCATCAGGTGACATCTTTCAAGTTTCATTTCCAGCTGGGAGTGCCCCCCCAAGGCTGCATTATTCCCAGGCCGCGTGGGTCCGTCCCTGCGGCATGTATCCCTTTTACTTCATGTTGTTAGCTTACCTTGTTGGGGGCGCCCCTCAGGCTGCATCATCCCCAAGTCGCTCGGGCCTGACCCAGTGATGTCCGCCTTCCCAGCATCTATTTGAATGAATCCACTCCTTCGCGGCTAATGTGTTTGACCTAGTTGCCCGCTCAACTGATGCCAACTGACGGAACTGCTCCCAAACGGCACGACGCTTGCGCATGGGTCCGTCCTTGCAACGCCGACAAACCTGAATAGCTGAGCTCTGGCCGCGGCAGCCCTGCATGGCGCCACCTCATCAACCCTTCAGTGCCTCATCGCCCCTCGGAAGCAACCAACGGCTGATTGTCAATTGTCATGGCAACCCCTCGTTCTTTCTATGATGGGTTTACAGGATCTCCCAAAGGAGCCGCGTCAGGCGAGGCCCTTGCAGTGTCTCCTTCACTCTCATCCGTGTGAACCGCTTGCACGTTAAGGGGGGGTGCCTGAGCATCGCGACTCAGGGCTCCTACTGGCTCTCCAGCCCTCACCCTCTGGCCTTGTCCACGGCATCGCGACCTAGCATACCAGCGACGGCTAAGACTCGCTCGAGGGCCGGGACCCGAGGACGTAGAGCAGAAAGGGGAGCAAAGGAGAGAGGGGAGGGACACGCGAGGACCTCGCCGGGCAACCTCATGCCTGCCGATGCATGGACCCGGCGACACACCAGAGAGCGACCCTTGATTCTCGAGATAAGTCACCACCCGGAAGCACCAGCTACCATGGCACCATCCCCGCACCTAATGCAATCCCGTGTTAGCGACGCCGCTCTCCTTTCTCACCAAACGACGGCTGCTTGAGCACCAAAGGGGACTTCCTGAGCATCGCGACTCAGGGGCTCTTACCGGACTCCGGGTCGCTCACCTCCTGGCCTTGACCACGGCATCGCGACCTGGCATACCAGCGACGGCTGAAGCTGCCTTGGGACTGCGACCTGTCGGCGCAGTGCACCAAGCCCTCATGAGGTTCGAAAGGGGTAACTGAGCTAAGACGGAATGAGCAACTCGCTCAATTCTACGACAAGGGTTATATTGACAAAACAGGATCACATGCACCTTACAAGCCCCCACGGGACGTGTCTTTGATTCCACGCAGGGAACAGATCCTAAAAGAACGCTAACTACGCGCGCCCCTGCAAAAGACGCCATCATCAACAGTGGGCCGTCAAGCACCGGCTACAACCCCATCCAGATCAGAGGCGGCGACGGCCTGACGAGCCCGCCCTGCTCCAGGAGCGGCGCTGGCTCGGGGGCTCGTAGCTGTCGTCGCTCATCTCCGGAGTCGCGAAGAGCTCGCCGGAGTCACTGGAACCTCCGACGCCTCCGCCACCTGAGGAGCCGCCAAGGGAGCGGTCGGCGGGCCCAGTCCTCGCTGCAGCAGGGTCCCGGCCACCTCTCCCGGGGCAGCACTCCAGCCGGCGCCCGTTCGCATCGAAGACCTTGAAGAACATCATCGAAGCACCGTCGTACTCCAAGTGGATCGCGAAGGCGCCTCTTGTCCTGCAAACCCGGGCGACATCGCTCCGGCCTCGAGTCATGAAGACCCCACACGGGGCAACGACCGCGACCTCTGCCTCGGTCGCGAGGGTGCTGCAACCGGCGTGCTGCAGCCAAAGCTCTAGGAGTTCTCCCCATGGGATGATGGAGGCAAAGAAGGGAGGAAGGCAAATCCAAGACTGAGGAGGCATGGCGGCATGGAACACGAACTCTTGGGAGGAGCCCTTAGTGTGGACCCCAGGGGGACGATCTACACCTTCGTGACCCGTCGGCACCGACGGCGGCGCCGCCCGTGGCGATCAGCATCAGCTCCTTCAGGGCCCTCTGTCGGTGTTCTGGGAACGGGGGTCCCCAGACTTGCCTGCCTGCGGCCTGTGGCATGGCTCAAAGGGGGGCCCAGCACGGCCCATCTTCACCAACACAGACCCAAGACCCTCGCGAGGGGCCAAGCCTCGCGGGGCGGATGACGCGGAGCTTCCTCAGGCACGGCCTCATTAGGCAGGCTCGCGAGGAGGCGGAGAGATCAAGCCAGGGTACCTCACGAGGTGCCCGTGACGCAAGCCATGATGACAAAAGGCGCCAGGCGGGTGCCAGCCCGCGCAGCGTCCTCCTCTCCTCTTTGGTGCAAAGGAAGCAAGCGCAGCCGCGGAGTACCGAGGTATCAGGCAAAGGTTGCCATTTCAGTGCAACAAGACCAAGACCAGGAGGACTGCAAGACGGAGGTCATTGTGGAGCCCGAGACGGCGTCACCACCAGAGCCTTGTGCAGGCGAAGACTACTTTTGTCAGGATAGCTAGTACTAGTTGTCCCCCTTCAAATTAGCCCGCCATTGTTGGCTCCCTTCCCGCTCGATATTTGGGAAGAGGACCAGGGCCTCTATAAATAGGACCAACCACCCACAGAATGAAAAAAGGGGAAAAAGACGAGAGAAGGAAAGATAGAGAAAGAGAAGGGTGACTGAACTCCTCCCAGCAGTTCATCGCCCCAGCCAAGAGCAGACCCTCGCGAGGCTGTTCTTCCTTGTATTGTTCATCATCGCCAGCCCAAGAGGCAATCCACCACACCACACACCGGAGTAGGGTATTACACCACAACGGTGGCCCGAACCAGTATAAACCCTATGTCATTCGTGTTGTTCTTTCCATTGCTTAGATCTTAGCGAGGCGGAGGGGTGCAGGAAGGTAGAAGGTGAAATCTCCGCGCGCACCCCAGTGTTCGAACCTCAAGGGTCTGCCGGAACCCGAAATCCGACATTTGGCGCGCCAGGTAGGGGTGCGCCGGAATTCGTCTTCCACCGCCCCGTTCTCCTCCGACCATCGCGCCCATGTGTGACGCTCGTCGGGCCCGCGCCGAGCGCCGGGCCGCTCTCGCTTCCCGCGTCGCCCAGACGGCTCCTGTCGGTGAGCGTCCTCGCCGTTCCCCGTCACCTGCCGTCAACGCCGCTACCGGCCCGGCGGGGGACGAGCAGCAAGCATCGTCTCAGCATCCGTCCGTGCGGCAAGACGGCCGCACCGCTACTCCCTCGCTCACCCCAGCTGGTTCTTCGTCCCACGCGCTTCGCGCACCCATGGAGGCTCGAGCTGCGCTCATCGCGGCAAACGAGCTCCTGCGCTACCGTCCCGTTGATGATGTCTACGAAGAATGGCTCGACCGCGTCGCCGAGCTCGTCCGTGCCGCCGGGGGCTCTCTTGCGCCGTCCGCTCCGCTGCACCGCACCCCGCCCCGCGCGGGCGACGAAGCTCCGGCGGCGCCCCGGCCGCCTCCTCCACAAGAAGGCGCCATGGCTCCAAGGCACGCGGCCCCTGGGCGGAACTCGCTCCGTTAGGTGCCAACGCGGCAAGAGCAGAGCTGCCAAGAAGTCCCTCGCCCGCAAGAAGCTGCCCGAGTGCTCCTTGCTCCAGCACGTCGCGACCATGCTCCTGCTCTCGCACATCAAGACCCAGCTGCAGCGCGTGGGGATATGCAGGACCAAGCTCTCCGTCACCCAAGGCCTCCCGTGGCCACAACAGGCTGCCATGCCTTCATCGCCGAGCTATACAGCGTCGCGTGGCCCAACAAGTTCAAGCCGGGCCTGCCTCCTTGTTACGACGGCACAGCTGACCCTATGGAGTTCCTCCAGCTCTACGAGCTGGGCATCGAAGCTGCCAACAGAGACGAGAAGGTCATGGCGAACTAGTTTCCCATGGCGCTCAAGGACGGGGCCCGCACCTGGCTCCTGAACCTGGCTCCAGGCACGATCTCCTCCTGGGACGAGATGCGCACCCGCTTCATCACCAACTTCCAAGGTACTCGCGACCGGCCACCCACCATGAGCGACATGCGCCGTATCAAGCAACAACCCGGGGAGACCCTGCAGAAGTACATCCAGCGCTTCAACAACGCACGCCTCAAGATTCCCAAGGTGGCTGAGGAGGCCATCATCTCAGCCTTCTCCGACGGCGTGCGCGATGTCAAGATGAAGGAGGAGCTGGCGATGCATGAAGACCTGTGCACCTCCTTGGAGCTATTCAACTTGGCAACCAAGTGCGCCAGGGCTGAGGAAGGGCGTCTCTCCCTCCTCGAGCTGCCTGCCGCAGACCCAGAAGAGAAGAAGCCCAAGGCCAAGGATGTGAAGCGCAAGGGGGCTGCCATGCTCGCGGCAGAACCAGACACCAAGCGGGGCAGAGATCAGCCCGAACCTTCCAAGGGCAGTCGGTACTGTGTGTACCACGACCTCCACACCCACAACACCAACGAATGTCAAGAGCTCCGAGCCGTGCGAGAAGGAAGGATCGGCCGTCGCCCCGACCGCGGTGACCGGGGCTACGGTCGAGGAGGAGGAAGGAACGCAGGACGCTGGGAAGACCGTGGCCCGCGCCAAGGGTGGCGCGATCAACCTCGCGAGGATCGCTGGCAAGACCCGCCTCGCAAGGGAGACTGGAGGGATCAGCCTCGCGAGGATCGCCCGCAAGGCAACGCAGGCCTCCCTCCGCTGCCGCCGCAGCCAAGGAGAAACGAGGACCGCCACCAGGACGAGGGGGCTGGGGGCTTCCAGGAGCCGCGCGCGATCGCCTGCATCCTGGGCGGGGCTCAGGCCCCAGCCTCTCAACGCATCTTCAAGCAGTTCGCCCGCGAAGTGAATGCAGTCCTCCCCAGGCTTGAAGCCACGCGCCCTCTCAGGTGGTCGGCGTGCGCCATCACGTTCAGCTCAGCAGATCAGCTCAAGTGTGCGGCTACAGCCGGAGTCCTCCCGATGCTTTGTTCCCCAATCATCAGCAACGTGGTGGTCACCAGGACCCTCATCGATGGCGGGGCAGGGCTCAACGTCCTGTCCGTGGAAACATTCAACAATCTCCAAGTGCCCTACAGCCAGCTTCAGCCAACCAAGCCTTTCTCCGGAATCACCGACGGCTCCACGGTCCCGATTGGGCAGGTCCGCCTCCCTGTCACCTTCGGGGCACGCGACAACTACCGCACCGAGCTCATCGACTTCGACGTCGCTCACATTCGCCTGCCGTACAACGCCATCCTTGGGTACCCAGCGCTGGCCAAGTTCATGGCCGTAACTCACCACGGCTACAACGTCCTCAAGATGCCAGGAAGTGGCGGAGTCATCACGGTGCCCTGTGAAGAGAAGGACGCGGTGTGTTCCCTGGAACGAGCCTTTCAGGCCGCGTCACTGGAAGACCCGGATCGCGGAAGCAGGAGGCTTCCCGAGACCGCCCCCAAGAAGAAGAAGACATCGTCCGGCCCGGCCCCTCAGGAGGCAGGCCCCTCTGGGCCCGTGCCTGCCCAGGGGGAACCTCCTTCCATCGCATAGGAAAGCGCACCGGCGCCCTCCTCAGGCAGGGCTCGGGGGCTCTCCCCTGGAGGGCCACCGACCTGGCTAGGGTCACGAGGGAGGCGCTTGGGCACCACATGGAGGCGTGTTTCGAAGCACGTTTCCCTCAAGAAGGAGTAAGGCAAGGAGAGCCAGACCCTCAGGAGTTCGTCAGCAAGGCCATTCAGGAGCTACAGGAGTCAAGAGTCATGAAAGGCGGCCGCCGCCTACCAGCAGTGGCTCCCCATCCAGGCGAGGATGGTGGGCTGCGCGTCTGCATCGACATACCAGGGCTCAACCGAGTCGCCTCTCTGGAGCGCCTCTGGCCCTCGCGAGTGGGGCGCTGCGGAGGTCCACCCCACAGCTACGTTCGCATGCCTTACGGCTTGCCGAACGCGGCTGCCACGTACCAGCGCCTCATGAGGGGCATCATGGAGGCACAAGAGGCCAGGCGTTCCGCAGCCCTGGCGGAGATGGAGATGGTCCGCGAGGAGCCACCAGCGCCTCCGGAGCCTCCCGAGGCCCCTGGGCCTGGGGGCTCGTGAGGATCGGCTTCCGCAGCCCACCGAGTCTGCTACACCAACACCCCTTCGTCCTCAACGTCATCAGGTGACATCTTTCAAGTTTCACTTCCAGCTGGGAGCGCCCCCCAGGGCTGCATTATTCCCAGGCCGCGTGGGTCCGTCCCTGCGGCATGTATCCCTTTTATTTCATGTTGTTAGCTTACCTTGTTGGGGGCGCCCCTCGGGCTGCATGATCCCCAAGTCGCTCGGGCCAGACCCAGCGGCATGTATCCCATTTGCAGTTTATTTCCGGTTATGCGTTCGACCCACCATGCTTGATTATTTGATGCCGGTCCACGGCACCTCTTCTTCTCCATGCCGACCACTTGCACGTTAAAGGGGGGGTACCTGAGCATCGCGACTCAGGGCTCTTACTGGCTCTCCAGCCCTCACCCTCTGGCCTTGTCCACGGCATCGCGACCTGGCATACCAGCGACGGCTGAGACCAGCTCGAGGGCCGGGACCCGAGGACGTAGAGTGCCGGCATCTAACCAAATTTGCAGGGACACATCACAAGATAAGGCCCAGTGCCAGGCGCAACCCGCCTAGAGGTAGGGCCCCGTGAGTCCCGCGCTGGCTCACGGGTGCCCAGATACACCTCGCCAGGCCCTACCGTGCCAGCCACGTGTCAGGGCGGGGCTGTACACGCCCCGGGGGCTCCTCCCGGAGGGGGGCCCCCTCCCACGTACCAGTGGAAGCACCATGCTCCGCGCTGGCTGACGACACTGCCGAGGAGCGGCTATGCCCGTACACATACGGAAGCGCTATGCTCCGCGCTGGTGATAAACAACTGAGGGTGGCCCCCGGGCCGCATCAACCTCAGGGAGCCCAGAGCTCAGTGTCTAGCCTCATCGTAACGCCTCCCCTCGGGAGTGCCGCGCGAGGGGGCTGGGCACGGGGGCTGCGCCTGGGTCACGCCCAGACGCACGCCGCCCAGCCAGGCCCCCCCCCCGGGCCTGGTTCGTCGCGCGTCTCTCCCCGAGCGGAGCCAAGGTACGAAGGCCGTTTGAGCGTCAAGGGGGACTCCTGAGCATCGCGACTCAGGAGCCTAACTGGTCACGTAGCCCCTCACTCCTTAGTTCCGAAAGGCTAACGGCGGTTGAGGTATGCGCGCGGCCGGGCTCTGCAGACGTAGAACGGTAGATCCACCCACATCACACCTCCCTACTTGTTGTTCGTGCGCCAAGGGGGACTC
Source organism: Triticum aestivum (assembly GCF_018294505.1). Lineage (NCBI taxonomy): Eukaryota > Viridiplantae > Streptophyta > Magnoliopsida > Poales > Poaceae > Triticum > Triticum aestivum. Next base: position 223,366,548 of record NC_057797.1, read on the forward strand.
CTGAGCATCGCGACTCAGGAGCCTAACTTGTCACGTAGCCCCTCACTCCTTGGCCCCGTCCTGGTTTCCGGTCGGGACTAACGCTGGGTGAGGTATGCGCGGGGCCGGGCTCTGCCGGTGTAGAACAAAAGCAAGTAGGAAGGAAAAGCGCAAATTTCAAGGAATTCAAAAGCAAATATTACAGTCCACACTGTTATCTCAATGCCAAACGCAAGTTTAAACGCCTCCCCGAGGCATGATACATGTGCAGGAATTAAAGGCAGGACAGGAGCCGCAACGGAGTCACTTGTCGGCGGTGGAGCAGCACGGAGTGGGTTCGCCTCATGGAGCAGTGGGGTCGGCAGCGCCTTGCTTCGGCTTGGTGCTGAAGGCCCGGAACTTCCCCAGCAGAGCCTCTGCGCGACCCTTCACGGCCTCGGCAACGGCAGCGGCACGCTCGCCGCTTACTGGCTCCAGCAGGCTGTCGAGGTCAACGCCGGGATCGCGAAGGTAGATGTGGGTGAGGACCCGCGTCAGTGCTGCAGAAGACAGGACACGCGCCTCGGCCTCGGCCGTGGGGCCAAGGCCAAGGGCGACATCTTCAAGAGCGCGAACCAGGAAGGGAAGCAGCTTGGCGGGGCCGTCCTCGGCGCCAGCCAGCGGGCTCTCCAGGCCGCTGTCGTAAAGCGTCCTCAGCGAGGAGCGAGCCTTCGCCTCCATCTCCATGAAGGCCACGCGGTCCTCGGCAAGAACCAGGGCCTTGTCGTCCAGCTCGGCCTTCCTCGCCCCCAACTCCTGCTCCAGCGCGCCTAGGCGGTCGCGGCGCTTCCTGAGCTTGACCTCCCTCTCCTTGACGGCCACCTCGCGAGCCTTCACGCCTTCTTCCTGCTCTTGGCGAAGGCGGACCTCTTTCGCGAGCTGGTCCCGCAGGCCTTGCAGCTCGTCCTCCAGCGCCTTGCAGCGACCACGGACGTCGACCACCTCCCCCAGGGCTGCGTCACGAGCAGCCTTCGCCTCAAGGACGGCCTGCTTCTCCTCATCGCAAGCCGTCGAGGCCTGGACCAGCGCCGCCCGAATCGAAGCGTCGGAGCGAACCCATCCCGAAGCCAGCTCCAAGCGCCCGGCCACCAAGCGAGGGTCGGCGCCAAGAAGATCCTGCCGCAGTCGGTCCAGCTCAGCAACAGCACGATCCAGAGAAGAGTCGGAGAAGCAGCCGGTGGAGTAGGAGGAGAAGGCGGCAGCGCGGCCACAGCATCCTGAGGCGGAGTCTGCTGCGCCCTCAACGGCTGTAGTGGCGGCGGCAGGCAAGGACACCTCGGGAGTCACTTGGGCCGTGGGGGCCTGAGCTCACCCCAGCCGGCTCAGCCAGGCCTCGCGAGGACGACCGGGCAGGAGAAGCCCGTGCATCACGGTCACCCTCCTTCGCGGGCAGAGGCGCCGCCGCGGATGGAACCCCGGGAGCTCCCTTCGACTTCTTTGCTGCGGGCGCCGGCCTATCCAAGGGATGCGGACGTCAAGCCTCAGAAGCAGAGCAAGAAACAAAGACAAGAATCAAACGCTTATGGGTCGTCGCTAGTGAGCTCAAGCGGCCTTCGGCCAAATTTGAAGCCTGAAAGTCGGCTGGAAGGGTCAACCTCGGGAAGCTTGGAAGCGGAAGGTGCGTCTGCGGTCCGCCTCGGGGCCGGGGCAGACCCGCAGGAGATCAGCCCGGTCCTGTCCTTCTTTAGGATCGGGGGCAAGCTCTCGCCGTCCTGCTCGTCATCATCCTCGTCGTCATCGCTCAGAGAAAGGCAGAGAATGCGGGACCTGCGCCGGGGAGGGGAGCCCTCGACTCCCCGTCAGTCGCCTCGGAGCCAGTCCCTTTTTCCCGCTCCCCTCCTTCCTCCTCTTCGCTGGAGTCGTCGGAGGGCACGTCCACCGGTTCCTCGGGAGCTTCCATGGGCACGGGCGCATCCCCATTGAAGACGGGCATGGACTCCACTACCTGCTCCCAGTCGTCGCGGAGGAACAAGGGCGTAGGAGCACCCTCCAACCTCGCCACATTGCCCCCGACCAGAGATTGGAGGACCGGAGCCAGATCTTCTTCAGCCAAGGCCGCGGGGCTCAAATGGGGCCTCCACATCGGGGGTGAGTACAGCCGAAGCGGAGCCAACTGGTGCTCTAGGAATTCCATCAGCAGCGACGCGCCAGTCAGCTTCGCCGCCGCCATGTTGGCCGGCCTCAGATCCGCATCCATCTTCTCCAACACCAGCTTCGCGCGGGGGTCCGCGAGCTCCGCTCGACCCCAATCGCTGGATCTCATGGGCTGCTCCGTGGGCAAGATCAGCCGAGGGTGAATGCGCCCAGCATCCGCCAAGACCCACTTGCTCCTGAAGCCCTCAATCCTTTTCCCGGGGTTCGAGATGGCAATGGCGCTGCCGTACGCGATGAAGCTCGCGCACGCGGAAGCAGGACCGCGAGAGGTCCGGAGGTAGAAGTAGTGGCGCAGCAAGGCCACTGAGGGCTGCACCCCTACGTGAGCCTCGCAGTAATAGGCGAAGATTGCCAGGAGAAGGACGGAGTTGGGGTGGAGATGCAAAGCTTGTATCTTGTAATGGCGGAGGACAGAGAAGAAGAACTCGGAGAAGGGAGGCACCAGGCCAGCAGCAATGGAACTTATGAAGAACGGATAGAAGGTGCTCCCTTGACCCTCAGGGGTGGCGGAGCCGGCCTTGAACACCTTCGCCCCGTCGATGCCCCGCGCCGCCGCCATCCAGCGCAACCGGGCAAGGCTCGCCTCCGACACGTTCGGCGAGTCCAGGGCAGACGAGTACCAAGCTACGCCCGTGGGCTGACGAGGCGCCATGGCTTCCTAGGTCACGCGGTCGGAGTAGATCTGGAAACTTTGGAGGAAGGAAGGAGAGGCGCAAGAAAGGGGATCTGAGCAGCAACCGGAGAAAGCAAAAAGCAAAGCCTAGGCAGATGCCGCTCCTTTATCAACTCGCACGGTTTCTAAGGCGGTCACGTCCAATCAACCGCCATGCGGCGCCCAAGGCCGCAGGCTGTTAGGGCCCGTGGTGCTTCGTTCTTGCCCTTCCGCCTCCCTGCACGGCCAAGTCCGAGCGCGCCTTGGGCCCGGGGGCTACTGTCGGCGTTCTGGGAACGGGGGTCCCCAGTTTGCCTGCCTGCGGCCTACGGCGTGGCTCAAAGGGGGCCCCAGCACGGCCCATCTTCACCAACACAGACCCAAGACCCTCGCGAGGGACCAAGCCTCGCGGGGCGGACGACGCGGAGCTTCCTCAGGCACGGTCTCATCAGGCTGGCTCGCGAGGAGGCAAAGAGATCAAGGCGGGGTACCTCACGAGGTGCCGGTGACGCAAGCCATGACGACCAAAGGCGCCAGGCGGGTGCCAGCCCGCGCAACGTCCTCCTCTCCTCTTTTGTGCAAACGAAGCAAGCGCAGCCGCGGAGTACCGAGGCATCAGGCAAAGGTTGCCATTTCAGTGCAACAAGACCAAGACCAGGAGGACTGCAAGATGGAGGTCATTGTGGAGCCCGAGACGGCGTCACCACCAGAGCTTTGTGCAGGCGAAGACTACTTTTGTCAGGATAGCTGGTACTAGCTTGTCCCCCTTCAAATTAGCCCGCCATTGTTGGCTCCCTTCCCGCTCGATATTTGGGAAGAGGACCAGGGCCTCTATAAATAGGACCAGCCACCCCAGGTAGGGGAGAATGAAAAAGGGGAAAAGACGAGAGAAGGAAAGAGAGAGAGAGAGAAGGGTGACTGAACTCCTCCTAGAAGTTCATCACCCCGGCTAAGAGCAGACCCTCATGAGGCTGTTCTTCCTTGTATTGTTCATCATCATCATCCCAAGAGGCAATCCACCACGCCACACACTGGAGTAGGGTATTACACCACAACGGTGGCCCGAACCAGTATAAACCCTGTGTCATTCGTGTTGTTCTTTCCATAGCTTAGATCTTAGCGAGGCGGAGGGGTGCAGGTAGGTAGGAGGCGAAATCTCCGCGTGCACCCTAGTGTTTGAACCTCAAGGGTCTGCCGGAACCCGAAATACGACACCCTCGTTGTGGGTGTACAAAGGAAGAGGGAACCCCGGCAGTGGCCGCTCGCACCAGGGCCTCGACACCACCTGATGGGCCCCCTCGTCCGGGCCGTGGAGGACGAGCCATTTCTTCGGCGGGAGCGGGTCTGGTTCCTCTCGGGAATCCTTCCCCTTCTCTGCCGTCGAGAACTGGCGGATCGGACGGAGCAAGGACCTAGAAGAAGAAGCAAGCGGGGATGAACTGGAAGGGCGCGCGCCGTTCCGTACTTATAGCCGGCGAAGGCCAAACCGTCGACCTCGACGATCGCAGGTAATCATGACCCGCTTTGCATGCAGGGACTTGTCCAATCCGTGCAGTTGCCGAGGCGCCGTGGGGAAGTGGAGGCGCCAACGTCCAATCAACCGCCACGTGGCGCCCAAGCCCGCAGGCTGTTAGGGCCCGCGGCGCTTCGCTCTTTCCCTTCCGCCTCCCTGCACGGCCAAGTCCGGGCGCGTTTTGGGCCCGGGGGCTACTGTTGGCGTTCTGGGAATGGGGGTCCCAAGACTTGCCTGCCTGCGGCCTGCGGCGTGGCTCAAAGGGGGGCCCAGCACGGCCCATCTTCACCAACACAGACCCAAGACCCTCGCGAGGGGCCAAGCCTCGCGGGGCGGATGATGCGGAGCTTCCTCAGGCACGGCCGGGGTTCCCCGAGTGGCTCCGATCCGCCGGTTCTCGATGGCAGAGAAGGGAAAGGCTCCTCGAGAGGAACCTGACCCTCTCCCGCCAAAGAAACGGCTCGTCCCCCGTGGCGCGGACGAGGGGGCCCATCAGGTGGTGCCGAGGCCTTGGTGCGAGCGGGCACCGCCGGGGTTCCCACTTCCCTTGTATGCCCACATCGAGGGCCCTGAAGGAGCTGATGCTGATCGCCACGGGCGGCACCGCCGTCGGCGTCGACGGGTCACGAAGGTGTGGGTCGTCCCCCTGGGGTCCACAACGAGGGCTCCTCCCGAGAGCTCGTGCTCCACGTCGCCATGCCTCCTCAGTCTTGGATCCGCCTTACTCCCTTCTTCGCCTCCATCATCCCGCAGGGGGAGCCCCTGGAGCTTTGGCTGCAGCACGCCGGCTGCAGCACCCTCGCGACCGAGGCAGAGGTCGCGGTCGTTGCCCCGGGCGAGGTCTTCATGACTCGAGGCTGGAGAGAAATCGCCCGGGTTTGTAGGACAAGAGGCGCCTTCGCGATCCACTTGGAGTACGACGATGCTTCGGTGATGTTCTTCAAGGTCTTCGATGCGAACGGGCGCCGCTGGAGTGCTGTCCCGGGAGAGGTGGCCGGGATCCGGCTGCGGCGAGGACTGGGCCCGCCGACCGCTCCCTTGGCGGCTCCTCAGGCGGTGGAGGCGTCGGAGGTTCCAGCGACTCCGGTGAGCTCTTCGCGACTCCGGAGACGAGCGACGACAGCTGCGAGCCCCCGAGCCGGCGCCGCTCCTGGAGCAGGGCGGGCTCGTCAGGCCGCCGCCGACTCTGATCTGGATGGGGTTGGCGCCAGTGCTTGACGGCCCACTGTTGATGATGGCGTCTTCTGTAGGTGCGCGCGTAGTTAGTGTCCCTTGAGGATCTGTTCCCTACGAGGAATCAAAGACGCATCTCGTGGGGGCTTGTAAGGTGCCTGTGATCCTTTTTTGTTAATACAACCCTTGTCGTAGAACTGTGCAAGTTGCTCATTCTGTCTTAGCTCTGTCCTCCCTTTCGAACCTCACGAGGGCTTGGTGCTCTGCGCCGACAGGTCCCAGTCCCAAGGCAGCTTCAGCCGTCGCTGGTATGCCAGGTCGCGATGCCGTGGTCAAGGCCAGGAGGTGAGCGACCCGAAGTTCGGTAAGAGCCCCTGAGTCGCGATGCTCAGGAGGTCCCCTTTGGCGCCCAAGCAGCCGTCGTTCGGTGAGAAAGGAGAGCGGCGTCATTAACACAGGATTGCATTAGGTGCGGGGGTTGTGCCACGATAGCTGGTGCTTCCAGGTGGTGACTTATCTTGAGAATCAGGGGTCGCTCTCTGGCGTGTCGCCGGGTCCGTGCATCGGCAGGCGCGTGGTTGCTCGGCGAGGTCCTCGCGTGTCCCTCCCCTCTCGCCTTTGCTCCCCTTTCTGGTTCGCGCTCTTGAAGATGTCGCCCTTGGCCTTGGCCCCACGGCAGAGGCCGAGGCGCGTGTCCTATCTTCTGCAGCACTGACGCGGGTGCTCACCCACATCTACCTTCGCAATCCCGAGCTCGACCTCGACGGCCTGCTGGAGCCAGTAAGCGGCGAGCGTGCCACTGCCACTGCCGAGGCCGTCAAGGGTCGCCCGGAGGCTCTGCTGGGGAAGTTCCGGGCCTTCAGCACCAAGCCAAAGCAAGGCGCTGCCGACCCCGCCGCTCCATGAGGCGCACCCACTCCGTGACGCTCCACCGCCGACAAGTGACTCCGTTGTGGCTCTTGCCTTTAATTCCTGCACATGTATCATGCCTCGGGGAGGCGTTTAAACTTGCGTTTGGCATTGAGATAACAGTGTGGACTGTGATATTTTCTTTTGAATTCCTTGAAATTTGCACTTTTCCTTCCTACTTGCTTATGTTCTACGCCGGCACAGCCCGGCCCCGCGCATACCTCACCTAGCATTAGTCCCGACCGGAAACTAGGACGGGGCCAAGGAGTGAGGGGCTACGTGACAAGTTAGGCTCCTGAGTTGCGATGCTCAGGAGTCCCCCTTGGCGCACGAACAGCAAGTAGGGAGGTGTGATGTGGGTGGATCTACCGTTCTACGTCTGCAGAGCCTGGCCGCGCGCATACCTCACCCAGCATTAGCCTTTCGGAACTAAGGAGTGAGGGGCTACGTGACCAGTTAGGCTCCTGAGTCGCGATGCTCATGAGTCCCCCTTGACGCTCAAACGGCCTTCGTACCTTGGCTCCGCTCGGGGAGAGACGCGCGACGAACCAGGCCCGGGGGGGCTGGCTGGGCGGCGTGCGTCTGGGCGTGACCCAGGCGCGGCCCCCGTGCCCATCCCCCTCGTGCGGCACTCCCGAGGGGAGGCGTTACGATGAGGCTAGACACTGAGCTCTGGGCTCCATGAGGTTGATGCGGCCCGGGGGCCACCCTCAGTTGTTTATCACCAGCGCGGAGCATAACGCTTCCGTATGTGTATGGGCATAGCCGCTCCTCGGCAGTGTCGTCAGCCAGCGCGGAGCATGGTGCTTCCACTGGTACATGGGAGGGGGCTCCCCTTCGGGAGGAGCCCCCGGGGCATGTACAGCCCAGCCTTGGCACGTGGTTGGCACGGTAGGGCCTGGCGAGGTGTATCTAGGCACCCGTGGGCCAGCACGGGACTCACGGGGCCCTACCTCTAGGCGGGTTGCGCCTGGCACTGGGCCTTATCTTGTGATGTGTCCCTGCAAATTTGGTTAGATGCCGGCACTCTACGTCCTCGGGTCCCAGCCCTCGAGCTGGTCTCAGCCGTCGCTGGTATGCCAGGTCGTGATGCCGTGGACAAGGCCAGAGGGTGAGGACTGGAGAGCCAGTAAGAGCCCTGAGTCGCGATGCTCAGGTACCCCCCCTTTAACGTGCAAGCGGTCGGCATGGAGAAGAAGAGGTGCCATGGGCTGGCATCAAATAATTAAGCATGGTGGGTATGACACATAACCGGAAATAACTGCAAATGAGATACACGCCACTGGGTCTGGCCCGAGCGACTTGGGGATCGTGCAGCCCGAGGGGCGCCCCCAACAAGGTAAGCTAACAGCATGAAATAAAAGGGATACATGCCGCAGGGACGGACCCATGCGGCCTGGGAATAATGCAGCCCTGGGGGGCGCTCCCAGCTGGAAGTAAAACTCGAAAGATGTCACCTGATGACGTCGAGGACGAAGGGGTGTTGGTGTAGCAGACTCGGTGGGATGCGGAAGCCGATCCTCACGAGCCCCCAGGCCCAGGGGCCTCAGGAGGCTCCGGGGGCGCTGGTGGCTCCCTGCGGGCCATCTCCATCTCTGCCAGGGCTGTGGAACGCCTGGCCTCTTGTGCCTCCATGATGCCCCTCATGAGGCGCTGATGCGTGACAGCCGCGTTCGGGAAGCCGTAAGGCATGCAAACGCAGCTGTGGGGTGGACCTCCGCAGCGCCCCACTCACGAGGGCCAGAGGCGCTCAGAGAGGCGACTCGGTTGAGCCCTGGTATGTCGATGCAGATGCGCAGCGCACCATCCTCGCCTGGATGGGGGGCCACTGCTGGTAGACGGCGGCCGCCTTTCATGACCCTTGACTCCTGTAGCTCCTGAATGGCCTTGCTGACGAACTCCTGAGGGTCTGGCTCTCCTTGCCTTACTCCTTCTTGAGGGAAATGTGCTTCGAAGCACGCCTCCATGTGGTGCCCAAGCGCCGGGCATGCTTTCCTATGCGACGGAAGGAGGTTCCCCCTGGGCAGGCACGGGCCCAGAGAGGCCTGCCTACTGAGGGGCCGGGCCGGACAATGTCTTCTTCTTCTTGGTGGCGGTCTCGGGAAGCCTCCTGCTTCCGTGATCCGGGTCTTCCAGTGACGCGGCCTGAAAGGCTCGTTCCAGGGAACACACCGCGTCCTTCTCTTCACAGGGCACCGTGATGACTCCGCCACTTCCTGGCATCTTGAGGACGTTGTAGCCGTGGTGAGTTACGGCCATGAACTTGGCCAGCGCCAGGTACCCAAGGATGGCGTTGTACGGCAGGCGAATGTGAGCGACGTCGAAGTCAATGTGCTCGGTGCGGTAGTTGTCGCGTGCCACGAAGGTGACAGGGAGGTGGACCAGCCCAATCGGGACCGTGGAGTCGTCGGTGATTCCAGAGAAGGGCTTGGTTGGCTGAAGCTGGCTGTAGGGCACTTGGAGATTGTTGAATGTTTCCACGGACAGGACGTTGAGCCCTGCCCCGCCATCAATGAGGGTCCTGGTGACCACCACATTGCTGATGATTGGGGAACAAAGCATCGGGAGGACTCCGGCTGTAGCCGCACACCTGACCTGATCTGCTGAGATGAACGTGATGGCGCACGCCGACCACCTGAGAGGCCGCGTGGCTTCAAGCCTGGGGAGGACTGCATTCACTTCACGGGCGAACTACTTGAAGATGCATTGAGAGGCTAGGGCCTGAGCCCCGCCCAGGATGCAGGCGATCGCGCGCGGCTCCTGGAAGCCCCCAGCCCCCTCGTCTTGGTGGTTGTCCTCGTTTCTCCTTGGCTGCGGCGGCAGCGGAGGGAGGCCTGCATTGCCATGCTGGCGATCCTCGCGAGGCTGATCCCTCCAGTCTCCCTCACGAGGCGGGTCTTGCCAGCGATCCTCGCAAGGTTGATCGCGCCACCCTTGGCGCAGGCCACGGTCTTCCCAGCGTCCTGTGTTCCTTCCTCCTCCTCGACTGTAGCCCTGGTCACCGCGGTCGGGGCGACGGCCGATCCTTCCTTCTCGCATGGCTCGGAGCTCTTGACATTCGTTGGTGTTGTGGGTGTGGAGGTCGTGGTACACACAATACCGGCTGCCCTTGGAAGGTTCGGGCTGATCTCTTCCCCGCTTAGTGTCCGGTTCTGCCGCGAGCACGGTAGCCCCCTTGCGCTTCACGTCCTTGGCCTTGGGCTTCTTCTCTTCTGGGTCTGCGGCAGGCAGCTCGAGGAGGGAGAGACGCCCTTCCTCAGCCCTGGTGCACTTGGTCGCCAAGTTGAACAGCTCCAAGGAAGTGCATAGGTCTTCATGCATCGCCAGCTCCTCCTTCATCTTGACGTCGCGTACGCCGTCGGAGAAGGCTGCGATGATGGCCTCCTCAGTCACCTTGGGAATCTTGAGGCGTGCGTTATTGAAGCGCTGGATGTACTTCTGCAGGGTCTCCCTGGGTTGTTGCTTGATGCGGCGCATGTCGCTCACGGCGGGTAGCCGGTCGCGAGTACCTTGGAAGTTGGCGATGAAGCGGGTTCGCATCTCGTCCCAGGAGGAGATCGTGCCTGGAGCCAGGTTCAAGAGCCAGGTGCAGGCCCCGTCCTTGAGCGCCATGGGAAACCAGTTCGCCATGACCTTCTCGTCTCCGTTGGCAGCTTAGATGCCCAGCTCGTAGAGCTGGAGGAACTCCGCAGGGTCAGCCGTGCCATCGTAACGAGGAGGCAGGTCCGGCTTGAACTTGCCGGGCCACGCGACGCTGTGTAGCTCGGCGATGAAGGCACGGCAGCCTGTTGTGGCCACGGGAGGCCTTGGGTGACGGAGAGCTTGGTCCTACATGTCCCCACGCGCTGCAGCTGGGTCTTGACGTGCGGGAGCTGGAGCATGGTCGCGAGGTGCTGGAGCAAGGAGCGCCCGGGCAGCTTCTTGTGGGCGAGGGACTTCTTGGCAGCTCCGCTCTTGCCGGGTTGGCACCTGACGGAGCGGGTTCCGCCCAGGGGCCGCGTGCCTTGGAGCCATGGCGCCTTCTTGTGGAGGAGGCGGTCGGGGCACCGCTGGAGCTTCGTGGCCCGCGCGGGGCGGGGTGTGGTGCAGCGGAGCGGACGGCGCAAGAGAGCCCCCTGCGGCGCGGACGAGCTCGGTGACGCGGTCGATCCATTCTTCGTAGACATCGTCGACGGGACGGTAGCGCAGGAGCTTGTTTGCCGCGATGAGCGCAGCTCGAGCCTCCATGGGTGCGCGGAGCGCGCGGGACGAAGAACCAGCTGTGGTGAGCGAGGGAGTAGCGGTGCGGCCGTCTTGCCGCACGGACGGATGCTGAGACGATGCTTGCTGCTCGTCCCCCGCCGGGCCGGTGGCGGCGTTGACGGCAGGTGACGGGGAACAGCGAGGACGCCCACCGATAGGAGCCGTCTGGGCGACGCGGGAAGCGAGAGCGGCCCGGCGCTCGGCGCGGGCCCGACGAGCATCACACATGGGCGCGATGGTCGGAGGAGAACGGGGCGGTGGAAGACGAATTCCGGCGCACCCCTACCTGGTGCGCCAAATGTCAAATTTCGGGTTCCGGCAGACCCTTGAGGTTCGAACACTGGGGTGCGCGCGGAGATTTCACCTTCTACCTTCCTGCACCCCTCCGCCTCGCTAAGATCTAAGCAATGGAAAGAACAACACAAATGACACAGGGTTTATACTGGTTCGGGCCACCGTTGTGGTGTAATACCCTACTCCGGTGTGTGGTGTGGTGGATTGCCTCTTGGGCTGGCGATGATGAACAATACAAGGAAGAACAGCCTCGCGAGGGTCTGCTCTTGGCTGGGGCGATGAACTGCTGGGAGGAGTTCAGTCACCCTTCTCTTTCTCTCTCTCTTCTCTTTTTCTCGTCATTCGTCCCCCCGCCCCCCTTGTCCTGTGGGTGGTTGGTCCTATTTATAGAAGCCCTGGTCCTCTTCCCAAATATCGAGAGGGAAGGGAGCCAACAATGGCGGGCTAATTTGAAGGGGGACAACTAGTACTAGATATCCTGACAAAAGTAGTCTTCGCCTGAACAAAGCTCTGGTGGTGACGCCATCTTGGGCTCCACAATGACCTCCGTCTTGCAGTCCTCCTGGTCTTGATCTTATTGCACCGAAATGGCAACCTGATGCCTCGGTACTCCGCGGCTGCGCCTGCTCCCATTGCACCAAAGAGGGAAGGAGGACGCTGCGCGGGCTGGCACCCGCCTGGCGCCTTCGGTCGTCATGGCTTGCGTCACGGGCACCTCGTGAGGTACCCCGCCTTGATCTCTCCGCCTCCTCGCGAGCCAGCCTGATGAGGCCGTGCCTGAGGAAGCTCCGCATCGTCCGCCCCGCGAGGCTTGGCCCCTCGCGAGGGTCTTCGGTCTGTGTTGGTGAAGATGGGCCGTGCTGGGCCCCCCTTTGAGCCACGCCGCAGGCCGCAGGCAGGCAAGTCTGGGGACCCCCGTTCCAAGAACGCCGACAATTATTTCCTTTGCTATTTACTTAGCCTTTATTTTACTTTGCATCTTTATCATAAAAATACCAAAAATATTATCTTATCATACCTATCAGATCTTACTCTCGTAAGTGGCCTTATAGGGATTGACAACCCCTATTTGCGTTGGTTGCGAGGATTTATTTGTTTTGTGCAGGTACGAGGGACTCGCGCGTAGCCTCCTACTGGATTGATACCTTGGTTCTCAAAAACTGAGGGAAATACTTACGCTACTTTGCTGCATCATCCCTTCCTCTTCGGGGAAAACCAACGTAGTGCTCAAGAGGTAGCAAGAGGGATTTCTGGTGTCGTTGCCGGGGAGGTCTATGCAAAAGTCAACATACAAAGTACCCATCACATACCCTTATCTCTCGCATTACATTATTTGCCATTTGCCTCTCGTTTTCCTCTCCCCACTTCACCCTTGCCGTTTTATTCGCCCTCTCTCTCTATCCTCCCTCTCTTTCTCTATTTGCTTCTCTTTGCCCGCTTGTTTTCTGTTTGTTGTGTGTTAGTTTGCTTGCTTGTCACGATGGCTCAAGATAATACTAAATTGTGTGACTTCACCAATACCAACAACAACGATTTTATTAGCACTGCGATTGCTCCTCTTACCGATGCTGAATCTTGTGAAATTAATACTACTTTGCTGAATCTTGTCATGAAAGATCCATTTTCCGGCCTTCCTAGTGAAGATGCCGCTACCCATCTAAATAGCTTCGTTGATTTATGTGACATGCAAAAGAAGAAAGATGTGGATAATGATATTGTTAAATTGAAGCTATTTCCGTTTTCGCTTAGATATCGTGCTAAAGCATGGTTTTTGTCTTTGCCTAAAAAAAGTATTGATTCATGGAATAAGTGCAAAGATGTTTTTATCTCTAAGTATTTTCCTCCCACTAAGATCATCTCTCTTAGAAACGATATTATGAATTTTAAGCAACTTGATCATGAACATGTTGCACAAGCTTGGGAGAGAATTAAACTAATGATAAGTAATTGCCCTACTCATGGTTTAAATTCGTGGATGATTATACAAAAAATTTATGCCGGTTTGAATTTTGCTTCTAGAAATCTTTTAGATTCGGCTGCGGGAGGCACTTTTATGGAAATCACATTAGGAGAAGCTACTAAACTCCTAGACAATATTATCGTTAATTATTCTCAATGGCATACTAAATACTAATAAAAGGTGCATGCGATAGAAGAAATTAATGTTTTGAGTGGAAAGATGGATGAACTTATGAAATTATTTGCTAATAAGAGTGTTTCTTCTGATCCTAATGATATGCCCTTGTCTACTTTTATTGATAATAATAATGAATCTATGGATGTGAATTTTGTTGGTAGGAACAATTTTGGTAACAACGCGTATAGAGGAAATTTCAGCCCTAGGCCTTATCCTAGTAATTCCTCTAATAATTATGGTAATTCCTACAACAATTCTTATGGAAATTATAATAAGATGCCCTCTGATTTTGAATCTAATATTAAAGAATTTATTACTTCGCAAAAGAATTTTAATGCTATGATTGAAGAAAAATTGCTTAAGATTGATGATTTGGTTAAGAACGTTGATAGAATTGCTCTTGATGCTGATTCTTTGAAACTTAGATATATTCCACCTAAGCATGATATCAATGAGTCTCTCAAAGCCATGAGAATTTCCATTGATGAGCGCAAAGAAAGAAACACTAGGATGCGTGCTAAGAAAGATGCCTTTATAAGAGCGTGTTCTTCTAGTTCCTATGAAAATAAAGATGAAGATCTAAAAGTTATTGATGTGTCCCCTATTAAATCTTTGTTTTGAAATATGAATCTTGATAATGATGGGACTGAATATGATCCACCTTTACCTAGAAGGCGTTCCAAGAATTCGTAATTTGTTGATCTTGATGCTAAATTTGATAAAAGTAGGATTTAAGAAATTAAAACCCCAGATGTTGCTAAACCCACTATTATGGATTTCAAGGAATTTAACTATGAAAATTGCTCTTTTATTGGTTGTATTTCCTTGTTGCAATCCGTGCTAAATTCTCCTCACGCTTATAGTCAAAATAAAGCATTTACTAAACATATCGTTGATGCCTTGATGCAATCTTAAGAAGAAAAACTTGAATTGGAAGTTTATATCCCTAGAAAACTTTACGATGAGTGGGAACCAACTATTAAAATTAAAATAAAAGATCATGAATGCTATGCTTATGTGATTTTGGTGCTAGTGTTTCCATGATTCCAAAGACTTTGTGTGATTTGTTAGGTTTCCGTGATTTTGATGATTGCTCTCTAAACTTGCACCTTGCGGATTCCACTATTAAGAAACCTATGGGAAGAATTAATGATGTTCCTATTGTTGCAAATAGGAATTATGTGCCCGTAGATTTTATTATTCTTGACATAGATTGCAATCCTTCATGTCCTATTATTCTTGGTAGACCTTTCCTTAGAACGATTGGTGCAATTATTAATATGAAGGAAGGAAATATTAGATTCCAATTTCCATTAAGGAAAGGCATGGAACACTTTCCTAGAAAGAAAATTAAATTACCTTATGAATCTATTATGAGAGCCACTTATGGATTGCCTACCAAAGATGGCAATACCTAGATCTATTCTTGCTTGTTATGCCTAGCTAGGGGCGTTAAACGATAGCACTTGTTGGGAGGCAACCCAATTTTATTTTTATTCCTTGATTTTTGCTCCAGTTTAGTAATAAATAATTTATCTAGCCTCTGTTTTGGTTGTGATTTTTGTGTTTAGTTAGTGTTTGTTCCAAGTAGAACCGTTGGGAATACTTGGGGAAAGTCTTGTTGAACTTGCTGTAAAAAATAGAAACTTTTTTTTGACTGAAAAAAAACTTTAGCGCTCACGAGAACTGCTATAATTTTTATTTGGAAAGTGATATTTAGTTAATTCTTTTTGAATATGATTAATAGATAAATTCCTCACTTCCAGAAATTTATTTTGAATTTTTGGGGTTCCAGATCTTGCGCTACCTACAGATTACTACAGACTGTTCTGTTTTTGACAGATTCTGTTTTTGACAGATTCTGTTTTTCGTGTGTTGTTTGCTTACTTTGATGAATATATGGCTAGTAAAATAGTTTATAAACCATAGAGAAGTTGTAATAAAGTAGGTATAACACAAATATAAATAAATAATGAGTTCATTTCAGTACCTTGAAGTGTTCTTTTATTTTCTTTCGCTAACGGAGCTCACCAAATTTCCTACTTTAAGTTTTGTTTTGTGAAGTTTTCAAGTTTTGGCTAAAGATTTGATGGATTATGGAACAAGGAGTGGCAAGAGACTAAGCTTGGGGATGCCCATGGCACCCCCAAGATAATCTAAGGACACCCAAAAGCCAAAGCTTGGGGATGCCCCGGAAGGCATCCCCTCTTTCGTCTACTTCTATCGGTAACTTTACTTGGAGCTATATTTTTATTTGCCACATGATATGTGTTTTGCTTGGAGCGTCTTGTATTATTTGAGTCTTTGCTTTTTAGTTTACCACAATCATCCTTTCTGTACACACCTTTTGAGAGAGCCATACATGATTTGGAATTTGTTAAAATACTCTATGTGCTTCGGTTATATCTTTTGAGTTATATAGTTTTGCTCTAGTACTTCACTTATATCTTTTAGAGCATGGTGGTGGATTTGTTTTATAGAAACTATTGATCTCTCATGCTTCACTTATATTATTTTGAGGGTCTTAATAGCATGGTAATTTACTTAAATCCTAATATGCTAGGTATTCAAAGTTATTAAAATTTTCTTAAGAGTGTTTTGAATACTAAGAGAAGTTTGATGCTTGATGATTGTTTTGAGATATAGAGGTAATAATATCAAAGTCGTGCTAGTTGAGTAGTTGTGAAATTGAGAAAAACTTGTGTTGAAGTTTGCAAGTCCCGTAGCATGCACGTATGGTAAACATTATGCAACAAATTTGAAACATGAGGTGTTATTTGATTGTCTTCCTTATGAGTGGCAGTCGGGGACGAGCGATGGTCTTTTCCTACCAATCTATCCCCCTAGGAGCATGCGCGTAGTACCGAGGTTTTTGATGACTTGTAGATTTTTGCAATAAGTATGTGAGTTCTTTATGACTAATGTTGAGTCCATGGATTATACGCGCTCTCACCCTTCCATTCTTGCTAGCCTCTTCGGTACCGTGCATTACCCTTTCTCACATTGAGAGTTGGCGCAAACTTCGCCGGTGCATCCAAACCCCGTGATATGATATGATCTTTCACACATAAACATCTTCCTCAAAACAGCCACCATACCTACCTATTATGGCATTTCCATAGCCATTCCCAGATATATTGCCATGCAACTTTCCATCACTCCGTTCATCATGAAACATTCATTATTGTCATATTGCTTAGCATGATCATGTAGTCGACATAGTATTTGTGGCAAAGCCACCATTCATAATTCTTTCATACATGTCACTCTTGGTCCATTGCATATCCCGGTACACCGCCGGAGGCATTCATATAGCGTCATCTTTGTTCTAGTATCGAGTTGTAATCATTGAGTTGTAATAAATAGAAGTGTGATGATCATAATTTTCTAGAGCATTGTCCCAAGTGAGGAATATAAAAAAGCCATAAAAAGAGAAAGCCCAAAAAAAGAGAAAGGCCATAAAAATGAGAGAAAAAGAGAGAATGGACAATGTTACTATCCTTTGCCACACTTGTGCTTCAAAGTAGCACCATAATCTTCATGATAGAGAGTCTCTTGTTTTGTCACTTTCATATACTAGTGGGAATTTTTCATTATAGAACTTGGCTTGTATATTCCAACAATGGTCCTCCTCAAGTGCCCTAGGTCTTCATGAGCAAGCAAGTTGGATTCACACCCACTAGTTTCTTTTGTTGAGCTTTCATACATTTATAGCTCTAGTGCATCCGTTGCATGGCAATCCCTACTCCTTGCATTAACATCAATTGGTGGGCATCTCCATATCCCATGGATTAGCCTCGTTGATGTGAGACTTTCTCCTTTTTTGTCTTCTCCACATAACCCCCTCATTATATTCTATTCCACCCATAGTGGTATGTCCATGGCTCGCGCTCATATATTGCGTGAAAGTTTATAGGTTTGTGATTACTAAAGTATGAAACAATTGCTTGGCTTGTCATCGGGGTTGTGCATGATGAGAGCATTCTTGTGTGACGAAAATGAAACATGACAAAACTATATGATTTTGTAGGGATGAACTTTCTTTGGCCATGTTATTTTGAGAAGACATAATTGCTTAGTTAGTATGCTTGAAGTATTATTATTTTTATGTCAATATGAACTTCTGTCTTGGATCTTTCGGATCTGAATATTCATACCATAACTAAGAAGAATTACATTAAAATTATGCCAAGTAGCACAAAAATTCTGTTTTTATCATTTACCTACTCGAGGACGAGCAAGAATTAAGCATGGGGATGCTTGATACGTCTCCAACGTATCTATAATTTTTTATTGCTCCATGCTATTTTATCTACTATTTTGGACATCATTGGGATTTATTATCCACTTTTATATTATTTTTGGGACTAACCTATTAACCGGAGGCCCAGCCCTGAATTGTTGTTTTTGCCTGTTTTAGGGTTTCGAAGAAAAGGAATATCAAACAGAGTCCAAACGGAATGAAACCTTCGGGAACGTGATTTTATCAATGAACAAGACCCGGGAGACTTGTACCCCACGTCAAGAAATAAAATAGGAGGCCATGAGGTAGGGGGCGCGCCTGCCTACCCCAGGTGCGCCCTCCACCCTCGTGGGCCCCCTGTTCCTCCACCGATGTACTCCTTCCTCCTATATATATCCACGTACTCCCAAACGATCAGAGACGGAGCCAAAACCCTAATTCCACCGCCGTAACTTTTTGTATCCATGAGATCCCATCTTGGGGCCTGTTCCGGAGCTCCGTCGGAGGGGGCATTGATCATGGAGGGCTTCTACATCAACACCATAGCCTCTCCGATGAAGTGTGAGTAGTTTACCTCAGACCTACAGGTCCATAGTTAGTAGCTAGATGGTTTCTTCTTTATTTTTGGATCTCAATACAATGTTCTCCCCCTCTCTTGTGGAGAACTATTCGATGTAATCTTCTTTTTGTGGTGTGTTTGTTGAGACCGATGAATTGTGGGTTTATGATCAAGTCTATCTATGAATAATATTTGAATCTTCTTTGAATTCTTTTATGTATGATTGGTTATCTTTGCAAGTCTCTTCGAATTATTAGTTTGTTTTGGCCTACTAGATTGATCTTTCTTGCAATGGGAGAAGTGCTTAGCTTTGGGTTCAATCTTGCGATGTCCTTTCCCAGTGACAGTAGGGGCAGCAAAGCACGTATTGTATTGTTGCCATCGAGGATAACAAGATGGGGTTTTCTTCATATTGCATGAGTCTATCCCTCTACATCATGTCATCTTGCTTAAGGTGTTACTCTATTTTTAACTTAATACTCTAGATGCATGCTGGATAGAGGTCGATGAGTGGAGTAATAGTAGTAGATGCAGGCAAGAGTCGGTCTACTTGTCTCGGACGTGATGCCTATATACATGATCATACCTAGATATTCTCATAACCATGCTATATTCTGTCAATTGCTCAACAGTAATTTGTTCACCCACCGTAGAATACTTATGCTCTCGAGAGAAGCCACTAGTGAAACCTATGGCCCCCGGGTCTATCTTTATCATATTGATCTCCTACTACTTAGTTATTTCCTTTGCTATTTACTTTGCCTTTATTTTACTTTGCATCTTTATCATAAAAATACCAAAAATATTATCTTATCATATCTATCAGATCTCACTCTCGTAAGTGCCCTTATAGGGATTGACAACCCCTATTTGCGTTGGTTGTGAGGATTTACTTGTTTTGTGCAGGTACAAGGGACTCGCGCATAGCCTCCTACTGGATTGATACCTTGGTTCTCAAAAACTAAGGGAAATACTTACGCTACTTTGCTGCATCATCCCTTCCTCTTCAGGGAAAACCAACGCAGTGCTCAAGAGGTAGCAATTCCCCCTGCTAGCTAGGACCCAGTATAGTGGCAGGCTGACTTGTGGGCCTACTAAGTTGACGGGGACGGAGGGCTTTGTTAACTTAGTCAATATGCACGATTCTAGCTCCAGTGACCGTACAATGTCCATCCAATGGCCGTAGTGCTTCTTCAACCTCTGGTCTTCTTGCTCCAGCCGCCCAAACCAGTGTTGGTCGTGCCTCGTGCTCCTGCCTCCCATCGCCAGCTGCGATGCGGCGGAGGCCTCATCGCCCCCTACTACTCTCACCGCAGGCCAGGTCATCCCTCTACTCACCACACCCCATGTTATTCTGCGGCGACGACAGCCTCACACTGCAGCGAACCAGTGAACCCTCGTACTCCTCTCTGCATGGGCATCCACTGCCGCGTCTTCCCCGGCTCTGCGTCGTCCCCTTCCTAGGCCTCGCCGTCGTCCACCGCCCTGGTGCTCTCGGCGCGGCATGGTCAACATGGTCAAGGAACGACTTCCATCGGAAGAGTACTGTACGTGGAGAGTGAGGGAGTCCTGGATTAGGGGGTCTCCTGTCAGCCAGACTATATCCTTTGGCCGGACTGTTGGACTATGAAGATACAAGATTGAAGACTTCGTCCCGTGTCCGGATGGGACTTTCCTTGGCGTGGAAGGAAAGCTTGGCAATACGGATGTATAGATCTCCTCCCTTGTAACCGACCTTGTGTAACCCTAGCCCCCTCCGGTGTCTATATAAACCGGAGGGTTTAGTCCGTAGGACAACATACAATCATACCATAGGCTAGCTTCTAGGTTTTAGCCTCTACGATCTCGTGGTAGATCAAATCTTGTAATACTCCTATCATCAAGATCAATCAAGCAGGACGTAGGGTTTTACCTCCATCAAGAGGGCCCGAACCTGGGTAAACATCGTGTCCCCTACCTCCTGTTACCATCCACCTTAGACGCACAGTTCGGGACCCCCTACCAGAGATCCGCTGGTTTTGACACGGACATTGGTGCTTTCATTGAGAGTTCCACTATGCCGTCACCCTAAGGCTTGATGGCTCCTTCGATCATCGGTAACGATGCAGTCCAGGGTGAAGTTTTCCTCCCCGGACAGATCTTTATATTCGGCAGCTTCGCACTGCGGGCCAATTCGCTTGGCCATCTAGAGCAGATCGAGAGCTATGCCCCTGGCCATCAGGTCAGGTTCAGAAACTTAAACTACACCGCAGACATCCGCGGAGACTTGATCTTCGATGGATTCGAGCCCATGTCAGGTGCGTCGCACAATCACGACGAGCATGATGTAACTATGTTGTTGGACAATGTTCGGGAGAACGCATCTGCAACTACTCCGGCCTTTAATCTGGAGAAAATTGCGCCATCCGAGGACGGAGGGATTGACCCCGCCATGGAGGTCGCACTCTCAGTGGCGATGGAGCCGGATACTGACTTCACCCCTTACGAGAGTCGTGTCGCCGAACCACTGGATTCGTCTCCGGCCATGGACTTCGAGTCGCCTGCATCGGTGCCTATCGAATCCGACTGGGCGCCAATCATGGAGTTCACCTCCGCGGATGTCTTTCAGCACTCGCCTTTCGGCGATGTGCTAAATTCATTAAGGTCTCTCTCCTTGTCAGGAGAACTGTGGTCGAACTATGTTCGGCTAGAATGGGATGCGAACGACAAAATTCGCTGCCCACCCACCACCCACTTAGTAGCCACTGTCGAGGATTTAACCGACATGCTCGACTTCGACTCCGAAGACATCGACGGTATGGACGACGATGAAGGAGACGAACAGGAACCATCGCCCTCAGGGCGCTGGACCGCCACCTCATCATATGATATATACATGGTGGACACCCCCAAAGAAGGCAATGGCGACGAGACAGCAGAGGATGACCCCTCCAAGAAGCAACCCAAGCGCCGACGTCAGCGGCGCCGCTCTAAGCCCCGCCATAGCAAAAGTAGTGATACCGGCACAAGAGACAATAACACTCCTGATAGTGCAGAAGACAACAACAATCCCCCCAGCACGATTTAGAGCGGGAGAGTGAACAAGCCAGCCCTCCAGAGCAGATAGCAGATGGAGAATCGGAGGAGGACAATTACATGCCTCTCTCCGAAGACGAGGTAAGCCTCGGCGACAAAGAATTTATCGTGCCTGAGGATCCCGTCGAGCAGGAGCGCTTCAAGTGCCGGCTTATGGCCATAGCAAATAGCCTGAAGAAAAAGCAACAACAGCTTCAAGTTGATCAAGACTTGCTAGCAGACGGATGGACCGAAGTCCTTGCGGCCGAGGAATACGAACTCGAGCGCCCCTTCAAAAGTTACCCAAAGTGCAGGTTTCTACCTCACCTCGAGGAGGAAGCATTGAAACATCCATCACTAGTGTAGGATGCGGCTGGCCGGCCACCATGTGGCCGAGCCAGAGAGGCGTTTCAGCCTGAAGTTTAGCCTGCACCCCGCGGCCACTCAATCAAAAATACCAAGGCCCGAGGCAACACACGGGACCTGCGAGACGTATTGGATAGTAGGGCAAAACATGCAAGGTCAATATATGGGTCACGGGGGCGCGCGCCAACGCGGGATGATGACCGTCTCGCTGGACACACTAAAAGTAAATCCGGTCGGGCCGAATACAGCAGACAAGACTCATATGAACTACATCATGATATAGCCCGGCATAGAGGCGCCGCACACCCCCTATGCTTCACTGATGAAGTTATGGATCACGAATTCCCGGAGGGTTTTTAACCCGTAAATATCGAACCGTATGATGGTACAACAGATCCCGCTGTATGGTTTGAGTATTTCCTCCTTCACATCCACATGGCTCGCGGTGATGATCTGCATGCCATCAAGTACCTCCCACTAAAACTCAAAGGACCAGCTTGGCATTGGCTGAATAGCTTGCCAGCAGACTCCGTCGGCAGTTGGGAGGATTTGGAAGATGCATTCCTTGACAACTTCCAGGGCACTTATGTGCGACCACCGGATGCTGATGACTTGAGCCATATAACTCAGCAACCAGGGGAATCGGCCAGGCAATTCTGGACATGGTTCCTAACTAAGAAAAACCAAATTGTCGACTGTCCGGATGCAGAGGCCTTAGCGGCATTCAAGCATAACATCCGTGACGAGTGGCTCGCCCGGCACCTCGGCCAGGAGAAGCCGAAATCTATGGCATCCCTCACGACACTCATGACCCGCTTTTGCGCGGGCGAGGATAGCTGGCCGGCACGCAGCAACAACACATCAAGGAATCAGGGCACTTCGGATACCAAAGATGCCAATGGCAAACCATGTCGTAACAGACAAAAGCGCCGCAACAACGGCGATAACACCAATGATACGGCAGTCAATGCCGGATTCAGAGGCTCTAGATCCGGTCAGCGGAAAAAGCCATTCAAAAGAAGTAATCGAGGCACGTCCAGTGTCGACCACATACTCGATCGCTCGTGTCAAATCCACAGCACCCCCGATAAGCCAGCCAATCACACCAACAGAGAATTCTGGGTGTTCAAGCAGGCCAGCTAGTTGAATGCCGAAAACAAGGACAAGGGGCTGCATAGTGATGACGAGGAGGAGCCCCGGCCGCCGAACACTGGAGGACAGAAGAGGTTCCCCCCACAAGCGAAGATGGTGAACATGATATACGCAACCCACATTCCTAAGAGGGAACGGAAGCGTGCACTAAGGGATGTCTATGCGATAGAGCCCGTCGCCTCAAAGTTTAACCCATGGTCCTCTTGTCCGATCACTTTTGATCGCAGGGACCACCCCACTAGTATCCGTCATGGCGGATCCGCCGCATTGGTACTAGGCCCCATCATCGACGGATTTCACCTCACTCGAATCCTTATGGACGGTGGCAGCAGCCTGAACCTACTCTATCAGGATATAGTGCGCAAAATGGGTATAGATCCCTCGAGGATCAAACCCAGCAAAACCACCTTTAAGGGCATCATCCCAAGTGTAGAGGCCCATTGCACGGGCTCAATCATCCTAGAAGTGGTCTTCGGATCTCCGGACAACTTCCGAAGTGAGGAGTTAATCTTCGATATTGTCTCGTTCCGTAGTGGCTATCACACACTGCTCGGGCGAACCGCATTTGCAAAATTCAATGCGGTACCGCATTACGCATACCTCAAGCTCAAGATGCCAGGACCTAGGGGGTCATAGCAGTCAATGGAAATACAGAACGCTCGCCCTGCACAGAAGAGCACACTACGGCCCTCGCAGCAGAAGCACAAAGTAGCCTTTTAAGGCAAACAGCCAATTCGGCCGTACAGCCCTCGGACACCGTCAAGCGAGTCCGGAGTAACCTGCAATAGGATCGCCTAGCACGTTTAGAGCAATTCGGCCCCCGTCCTAGTCCCATTCAAGCGATGAAATCCGTGCCGCGTATACATAATTACACACTGGAAATACCATGGGCATAGGCGGGGGTACGATCAGGGCACGTTTCGTAATGCGGCTTAACCACCCTAGGGGCTGCATACCTTTATATTTTTTTCTCTTTCAGGACCTTATTCTCTGGAAGCCCTTTCTGGCAGTAGGATTGCCGGACACATTACGGGAAGGAACAACCAAGGAGGCAAGAAGCTAAGATGTACATGGGAACCCCAAGGTGGTCTCTAATAATAATCGATATACCCGCTTTCTACTATCCATACGCAGCTTGCCCTTGGATAGGACATGTCAAATAGTCCTATTTTCTGTTTTTTGCACTACTTGTATCAGTACGCTTCGACGTATTATTTAAATAACAATGCATAGAATTAGTCTATTATCGCATTATTCATCCCTTTTTTTTCTTATATGTTCATTTACCCGTACATTCTGGTACGGTCAGTACACCACGGGCTTTCGTTTACCCCATAATACGGTGTGAGAAGTCCGAACACTTTCGACAGTGCGGCACCCCGAACTTATAGCATTATATGCATCAGCTCCGAATCATGTCTTGGGTCAATAGTTGGGTTTACCCGGCTCCCATGCTTTGGTACCTTACGTTCCACTATATCGGCTAAGGTAGCGCTGGGAGAACTACTGCGATTGTGTCCCGGTTCTTCCGGACGAGCGCCTCAGTAGAGAAAGCCGAAAACTGACTGTCATGATAAGGCAAGAGCTGGTCGCTGTTTGAGAGGTCTCAAGTCCTTAAAGACTTTTTCCGCTTCGGGCGAGGAGTCGGCCTTGCCCGACTTAGGCGTGTATAGCGCCCCAAATTCGGCCTTCTGAATACTAGGGGCTTCGCCAAAATTTAAAATTGTAGACTTCTATGGCTAAGTGAGAGTGATAAACCTTATAGTCCGATTGCCTGGTTCGTTGTGCTGAACACCTCCCTCGAAGGACACAAAATTGGGATAAAGAGTGCTCAGGTTTATCCCGAACACCCCAGTACTAGCTACATGGGGGCAGAAGCCGACGACTGGCCAACTCTCAGATTTTATAAACGGACGCACAAAAGGTAATATTTTAAATTAAAAAAAGCATTGCATGGCGCAAATGAACTCGTTTCACATTACAGGATCACATGAGCATGTTCATTCAAAAATTACATCTCTGGCACATTCATCTGCCACAAGCCGGGAACCCTTTAGGACACTGTCATAATACATTTCGGGGCAGAGATGCTCCTTGCCCTCCGGCGGCCCCTCCTTCACCAGCTTCACGGCGTCCAGCTTCGCCCAGTGCACCTTCACCCGGGCAAAAGCCCTACGTGCACCGTCGATGTAGACGGACCGCTTTATGACTTCAAGCCATGGGCAGGCATCCACAAGCCGCCTCACCAGACCGAAGTAGCTACCGGACAGGGGCTCGCCAGGCCACATCCGGACTATCAGACCCTTCATGGCCTGTTCGGCCGCCTTGTGAAGCTCGACCAATTGCTTCAGCTGGTCGCTCAAGGGCATTGGGTGTTCGGTCCCAGTATACTGAGACCATAACAACTTTTCCATCGAGCTCCCCTCCTTAGCTCGGTAAAACTCTGCG
Organism: Triticum aestivum; assembly: GCF_018294505.1. Classification (NCBI taxonomy): domain Eukaryota; kingdom Viridiplantae; phylum Streptophyta; class Magnoliopsida; order Poales; family Poaceae; genus Triticum; species Triticum aestivum. Next base: position 223,391,462 of record NC_057797.1, read on the forward strand.
GCATCCAGTACACTGCGGGGAAGATCTGCGAACGCTCCTGGAGAGTTTCCTTCACATGCTTGCTTTGCATAATGAATGTCTTACCCACTGCTATCTTCTTCACCGCATCAATCTCCTGGAGGGCCTTGTGGGCTTCAGCCTTGGCGCTCCGGGCTCTTTCGAGCGCCTTCGCAAGCTCGGACTCTCGCGTCTTAGAGTCAAGCTCCAAGGACTCGTACTTTTGGAGAGAGCCTCGAGCTCTTGCTGCACCTCGCCTACCCGGGCTTCTTGCTTTTCCCACTCAATGTTCTCCTTGGCCGCTTTGTCTTCGGCCTCGGACAACGCCCTCTTCAGGGTCGCCACTTCAGTCGTGGCCCCTGGCAAATTCATGATGATCCTATTAATTTACACTCGAACTTCTTTTTAAATATATAGACAAGGTATTGCTTGCCTTTGCTCTCCTCGAGCTGCCTCTTGGTAAGGCCGAGCTCGTCCTCGGACCGATCCAGGTCCTGCTTCACTGCAGAGACCTCCGCAGTGCGTGCGGCAGCGGCCAGCAGTGAAGCCTGCACATACACATAGACATATTCTGATTAGACTCCTGAGCCATCATTTGATCCTCTATTCGGCCTTTCTTCGCGAACGCCGAACAGAGCATCAAGGGCTACTGTCTATGCGGTAATATTTTCTTATATTTTGATTGCTTACCTCAAAGCCTGTTAGGAGGCTGGCGCAAGCTTCGGTCAGTCCGTTTTTGGCGGACTAAACTTTCTCGATCACCGCACTCATGATAGTGCAGTGCTCTTCATCGATGGAAGCGCCGCGAAGCGCTTCCAGCAAGTTGTTCGGTGCCTCTGGATGGACAGAGGACACCGGCACGGGCGGCTTGCCCCCCTTAATGGGGGATCGCCTGCCGGAGTCCAGAACCACCGAAGGTCCCGGGGCAGTATTCGGCTGGGGGCCGAACTTGGATCCCGTGGGAGTCTTGCTCCCTTTGCGCCTAGGGTCCGGAAGGTCGCCTCGAGGCGCCCCCAGGACTACCTCCCCTCGGCTCAGTGCCTTTCGGGACAACACCTCGACGTTGTCCATAGGGTGAGGGGTGGAGGCGGTCGGAAGTGAATCACTATTCATATCTGATGAGTCCAATGAACCGTCCGATGAATCTACATCGAGATGAGCTTGGGACGGACTGCATAATCATATGCGTCGTAATCAGAAACAGTCCAATAAAACATACCATGAATTACTATGATGTCCGGATACTTACGACTTCGCCAGGGGCTTCTCCATGGGTAACCACTCGTCGCCGCTGTAGGCGGCCGTCATGGAGCAGTTCGGAAGGAGGGTCCTCCCCTTCTTGGACCCTTCAGCCTCCCCGGTAGGGTCGGCTTTCCTTTTCTTGTCTCCCCCAGCTGGGGGGAGAACTTTCCTCCTCCTCCTCCTCCTTGTTTTCGTGGGAGGAGTGCGCGTCGGAGTCATCGAACGATGAGTCCAATATAACCTTGCGTCGAAGACCCTTTCGGGTCCCTGGGGCCTTCTTCTTGGTCTTCTTCGCCGGCACCTCATAAGGTGCCGAAGCCAGCATCTCCGTTAGGAGAGCATCTGCAGGATCTTCAGGCAGGGGGGCTAGGCAATCAAGCTGCTCCGCTGTCTTTACCCAGTCCTGTTAATGGCGTGGAAGCTTAGATCCCGCACATGATTAAACTGGGGCAAATAAATATCCTGTGAGATATGAAAACTTACCGGATTGGCATAGCGCTTTGCGTTAAGTCCGCGGTCCTCGGTAAGGGGAGGAGGTACCTCACTGCCCTTGAAGAGCACCTTCCAGATGTCCTTGTGCGTCATGTCGAAGAGCTCTCACAGCGTCTGGTGCTTGGCCGGGTTGAACTCCCACAAATTGAATGCCCGTCGTTGACACGGGAGGATCCGGTGGAAGAGCATGACCTGGACCTCGTTGACGAGCTTGATTTTCTTGCTCATCATGTTCTTAATGCAGGTCTGGAGTCCGGTCAGCTCTACCGGAGAACCCCAGGACAGGCCCTTCTCTTTCCAGGAGTTGAGCCGCGTGGGGATTCCGGATCGGAATTTGGGGGCCGCCACCCAGTTGGTGTCGCGTGGCTCGGTGATGTAGAACCACCCCGATTGCCACCCCTTTATGGTCTCCACATAGGAGCCCTCGAGCCAGGTGACGTTAGGCATTTTTCCCACCATGGCGCCTCTGCACTCTGCTTGCTGGCCGACCACCACCTTTGGTTTAACATTGAAGGTTTTCAGCCACAGGCCGAAGTGGGGCCTGATGCAGAGGAAGGCCTCGCACACGACGATAAACGCTGAGATGTTGAGGATGAAATTGGGGGCCAGATCATGAAAATCCAGCCCGTAGTAAAACATGAGCCTGCGGACAAACAAGTGGAGGGGAAATCCCAGTCCGCGGACAAACTGGGTAAGAAAAACTACCCTCTCATGGGGTTCGGGCATAGGGATGATCCGCCCCGCATCTGGCAGCCGGTGTGCGATATCCGCGGCCAGATATCCGGCTTCCCATAACTTCGCGATGTGCTCCTCCGTGACGGAAGAGACCATCCACTTGCCTCCTGCTCCGGACATGCTTGGAGTGGTTTGAGAAGAAATACACAAACTTGGGCGCTGCAGCTCGAGTGCATGAGAATGGATAAGAGAGGAGGAAGAAGGCGTGGGTAGAAATGAGGAATCTTTGTCCCTTCATAAGGGCGGAAGAGGTGATACGCCTCCACACTTGCCTGGTAAATTCGCTTATTCCCCAAGCGCCCTAATTGATGGCGCGGTTGGGTAACCCACGTCTGTATTGATGAGAATCCTGTAATAAGGGGAACACGATCTCTGCTTTGACAAGACGTGTCAAGAAAACCGCCTCGCGATATGTGCGGTGCTGGTTGAGAAAAACGGTTCAAATAATGAACTGGCCATGACATGATGTCGTGCTGTCAAAATGTGTCAGCAGATTAGATTTATGGAAATATTATTCTCTCTACGGTGGTATGTGGAACTTATTTTGCAGGGCCGGACAATGTCCTTGTATTCAAAATCTTCTATGGAGTATTCGGAGGAGGAACCCGCCTTGCAATGCCGAAGACAAAACTGCGCGCCGGACTCATCGTCATTGAAGCCTGGTTCAGGTGCTACTGAGGGAGTCCTGGATTAGGGGGTCTCCGGACAGCCGGACTATATCCTTTGACCGGACTATTGGACTATGAAGATACAAGATTGAAGACTTCGTCCCGTGTCCGGATGGGACTTTCCTTGGCATGGAAGGCAAGCTTGGCAATACTAATGTATAGATCTCCTCCCTTGTAACCGACCTTGAGTAACCCTAACCCCCTCTAGTGTCTATATAAACCAGAGGGTTTAGTCCGTAGGACAACATACAATCATACTATAGGCTAGCTTCTAGGGTCTAGCCTCTACGATCTCGTGGTAGATCAACTCTTGTAATACTCCTATCGTCAAGATCAATCAAGCAGGACGTAGGGTTTTACCTCCATCAAGAGGGCCCGAACCTGGGTAAACATCGTGCACTGCCTCCTGTTACCATCCGCCTTAGACGCACAGTTCGGGACCCCCTACCCGAGATCCGCCAGTTTTGACACCGGCAGAGAGGCTGATAGCAGGATCCATGGCAACCGCAAGGAAGAGTCTCCTTATTACGCGGAAAATAATTATTCCTCCACCTAATAGCAGGGACCCACCGGACGGGCCACCGTATTTGGCAAAAAAACATCCCCCCTGACTGCTGGGATCCACTGGATGGGCCAACGTATTTCACGAAAAAAATGTTCCCCCGCTGTCAGCTCGGACCCACCGGAGGTGCCTCCTTATTACGCACAAAAAATGAATACTCCCCCTACTTGTTGGGACCCACCTTGGTGGGAGGATGACTTGTGGGCCTACTAAGTTGAGGGGGACGGAGTGCTTTGTCAACTTAGTCAATATGAACGATTCTAGCTCCACTGACCGTACGATGTCCATCCAACAGCCGTAGTGCTTCTACAACCTCTGGTCTTCTTGCTCCAACCGCCCAAACCAGCGCCGGTCGTGCCTCGTGCTCCCGCCTCCCGTGCCCGGCTGCGATGCGACGAAGGCCTCACAGCCCCCTACTACTCCCACCGCTGGCCAGGCTATCCCTCTACTCACCCACACCCCCTGTTATTCTCCGGCGACGACAGCCTCACACTGCAGCGAACTAGTGAACCCTCATACTCCTCTATGTGTGGGCATCCACTGCCGCTTCTTCCCCGGCTCCGTGTCGTCCCCTTCCTAGGCCTCGCCATCGTCCACCGCCCTGGTGCTCTCGGCGCGGCGTGGTAAACGTGGTCAAGGAATGGCTTCCATTGGAAGTGGATTGTACGTGGAGAGGCTGACAGCTGGGTCCACAGCCGCAGCAAGGAAGTGCCTCCTTATTATGCGCCAAATAATTATTCCTCCACCTGATAGCGGGGACCCACCGGACGGGCCACCATATTTCGCAAAAAAAACATTTCCCCCTGACTGCTGGGACCCACCAGCTACATCTTCGCACACAAGGAAGTGCCTGACAGTCGGGACCCACCTGGTCGAAGCGTACGTAGCGTTGTCATTCTGGTCACGAACGTGTACGCACATACTGGTCGATGTAGAGGCGTGCACGTGTCGAAGTAGAGGCGTGCACGTAGCATGTACACATACGTACAGCGGCCAGTGTGCAAGAAAGAAAATACGGCCACGTACGTACATACAGGAAGGGTCTTGGACACCTACTCGCGCATACGTACTGCCAGGGCTCGTGTACATGGCAGGGTCGGAACGGAGAAACAGCATCGTCGTCGTGTTCATGGGGAGCCAACCGGCTGGGTCAGAATGAAATGCGGCGTCGTGTTCATCGGGAGGGCTTGGACAGAATAGCCGATGGAAACGAGGCCTGGCGTACCGCAAAACGGAGGAAACGGCCTTGTGTTCGACCGGCCACGTTCGAAATGGGATCCTGTTCATCGGGAGGGGTCTGGCGTACCACAAAACGGAGGAAAGGGACCTCCTACGGTCGAAACGGGGGTCCTGTTGATCGGGAGGGGTGTGGTGTACCGCAAAATGGAGGAAACGAACTTGTGTTGGAGCGCTACTTTTGAAACGGGGGTCCTATTCATCGGGAGGGGTGTGGCATAACGCAAAACGGGACTCCACGGGATATTGTTCATCTCCACCATCGACCCCCTCCAGCCTCCACGGGCTACTATTCATCCATCGTCGACCTCCTCCAGCCTCCATATGCGACTGTTCATCCATGGGCTCCTGTTCATCCAGCCTCCACCGCGCGCTACTCCACCGGCTACTGTTCAACCAGCCCTCTCCACGAGCTCTTGTTCAACCACCCCTCCATGGGCTAATGTTCATCCTGCCCTCCAGCGTCTACTATTCATCCTGCCCTCCACGAGGTCCTGTTCATCCAGCCGCAACCAGCTCGATCGATCGGGGTACTGTTCATCCAGAGGCAACACCACGGGGTCCTGTTCATCCACCCTCACTGGGAACTGTTCATCCAACCCCCCCCCAATGCTCACTGTTCATCCAGAGGTAGCATCGATCGGCTTCAATTAGCAGCAGTAGCGAAGGAATCGCTCGATCGGGTTCAGTTAACAGCCATCGATCGATCACTCGGGTTCAGTAACGCGTAGCCTGCAGTGCAATCGCTCGGGTTCAGTTAGAGCCCAACGCCTCGCTCAGGTTCAGTTAGAGCCCAACACCTCGCGCACACACATGTACGTACGAGAAGCCCATTTTCTGTCATGATTTTTTGTCATAGAAGTAGGACCCCACCACATCTATGATGATACCGGGTTTTGTCACAATTATCGTCGTAGAAGTGTCATAAGTATGACAGAAAAAAAATTGTTCGGCCCAAAATGTCACGGATGTGTCTTTTTTTGTAGTTCTAGCCGTATCAACGGGCTGTGGAGATGCCCATTAATAGATTTTAATGTGAGTGAGTAGGGATTTCCATGCAACAGATGCACTAGAGCTATAATTTTATGAAAGCTCAAAAATAAAACTAAGTGAGTGTGCATCCAACTTGCTTGCTCATGAAGACCTAGGGCGTTTTGAGGAAGCCCATCGTTGGAATATACAAGCCAAGTTCTATAATGAAAAAAAATCCCACTAGTATATGAAAGTGATATCATAGGAGACTCTCTATCATGAAGATCATGGTGCTACTTTGAAGCACAAGTGTGGCAAAAAGGATAGTAACATTGTCCCTTCTCTCTTTTTTCTCTCATTTTTTATCTTTTCCCCTTCTTTTTGGGCCTTCTCTTTTTTTAGCCTTTTCTCTTTTTTTCCTCTCATGGGACAATGCTCTAATAATGAAGATCATCACACTTCTATTTACTTACAACTCAAAAATTACAACTCGATACTAGAACAAAAATATGACTCTATGTGAATGCCTCCGGCGGTGTACCGGGATGTGCAATGAATCAAGAGCGACATGTATAAAAATTGATGAATGCTAGCTTTGCCACAAATATGATGTCAATTACATGATCAAGCAAAGCAATATGACAATGATGGAACATGTCATAATAAATGGAACGGTGGAAAGTAGCATGGCAATATATTTCAGAATGGCTATGGAAATGCCATAATAGGTACGTATGGTGGCTGTTTTGAGGAAGGATATGTGGTGGGTTTATGGTACCGGCGAAAGTTGTGCGGTACTAGAGAGGCTAGCAATGGCGGAAAGGAGAGAGTGTGTATAATCCATGGACTCAACATTAGTCATAAAGAACTCACATACTTATTGCCAAAATCTATTAGTCATCGAAACAAAGTACTAAGTGCATGCTCCTGGGGGAAGAGATTGGTAGGAAAAGACCATCGCTAGTCCCCGACCGCCACTCATAAGGAAGACAATCAAAAAAGCATCTCATGCTCCAACTTCGTTACATAACGATTCACCATACGTGCATTATACGGGACTCACAAGCCTTAACACAAGTATTTCTCAAATTCACAACTACTTATTAGCATGACTCTAATATCACCATCTTCATATCTCAAAACAATCATAAGGAATCAAACTGCTCATAGTATTCAATGCACTTTATATGAAAGTTTTTATTATATCCCTCTTGGATGCCTATCATATTAGGACTAATTTTATAACCAAAGAAAACTACCATGTTGTTATAAAGACTCTCAAAGTAATATAAGTGAAGTACGAGAGTTCATCAATTTCTTTAAAATAAAACCACCATCGTGCTCTAAAAAGATATAAGTGAAGCACTAGAGCAAAATTGCCTAGCTCAAAAGATATAAGTGAAGCACATAAAGTATTCTAATAAATCACGATTCATGCATGTCTCTCCCAAAAGGTGTGTACAGCAAGGATGATTGTGGCAAACTAAAAAGCATAGACTCAAATCATACAAGATGCTCCAAGCAAAACACATAGCATGTGGTGAATAAAAATATAGCCTCAAGTAAAGTTACCGATATATGAAGACGAAAGAGGGGATGCCTTCCCGAGGCATCCCCAAGCTTAAGCCTTTTGGCCTACTTGAATATTACCTTGGGGTGCCTTGGGCATCCCCAAGATTAGGCTCATGGCACTCCTTATTCCATTGTCCATCGAATCCTTACCCAAAACTTGAAAACATCACAACACAAAACTTCAACAGAAAATCTCGTAAACTCCGTGAGTATAAGAAAATAAATCACCACTTTTGGTACTGATGTGAACTCATTCTTTATTTGTATTGGTGTAATATCTATTGTATTCTAAATTTTCCATGGTTCATACCCCCCCCCCCCCGATACTAGCCATAGATGCATCAAATATAAGCAAACAACACACGAAAAACATTATTTGTCAAAAACAGAACAGTCTGTAGCAATCTGGATATTTTGAATGCTTCTGTAACTTTAAAAATCCTGATAAATTAGTAAGTCCTATACAATTTGTTTATTAATCTTTTGCAAAGAGAAACGGTATTTTATCACGTCCCTGCTAAAAATGATAATTGTTTTCATTAGCATAAAAGTTTCTATTTTTCAGCAAGATCAAATCAACTATCACTGTATGCTATCCCAAAGGTCTTACTTGGCCCAAACACTAATTAAAACGCAAAACCACATCTAACCAGAGTCTAGATGAAATATTTATTGCAAAACAGGACCTAAAAAGCAAGAACAAAAATAAAATTGGGTTGCCTCCCAACAAGCACTATTGTTTAACGCCCTTAGGTAGGCATAAAACACGAATAGATCTAAGTATTGTCATCTTGGGCATGCAATTCATAAGTGGCTCTCATAATGGATTCATAAGGCAATTTAATTTTCTTTCTAGGGAAGTTTTCCATGCCTTTCCTTAATGGAAATTGAAATGTAATGTTTCCTTCTTTCATTTCAATAATTGCACTAATAGTTCTAAGGAAAGGTCTACCAAGAATAATAGGACATGTAGGATTGCAATCTATATCAAGAACAATGAAATGTATGAGCACATATTCATATTTGCAACAATAAGAACATCATTAATCCTTACCATAGGTTTCTTAACAGTGGAATCCGCAAGATGCAAATTTAAGGAACAATCATCAAATTCACAGAAACCTAACACATCACATAAAGTTTTCAAAATCGTGGAAACACTAGCACCCAAATCACACAAAGCATAGCACTCATAATCTTTAATTTTAATATTAATAGTAGGTTCCCACTCATCATAAAGTTTTCTAGGATAGAAACTTTCAGTTCAAGCTTTTCTTCAAAAGATTGCATCATAGCATCAACGATATGTTTAGTAAAAGCTTTGTTCTAATTATAAACTTGAGGAGAATTCAACATGGATTGCAACAAGGAAATACAATCTATTAAAGAAAAATTATCATAATTAAATTCCTTGAAATCCAAAAGAGTGGGTTCATTGCTACCTAAAGTTTTGACCTCTCCAATCCCACTTTTATCAATTGTTGCATCAAGATCTAGAAACTCTGAATCATTGGGACGCCTTCTAACTAAAGTTGACTCATCTACAGTCCCATCTTTATCAAGATTTACATTGGAAAACAATGATTCAATAGGAGTCACATCAATTACTTTAAGATCTTCATCATTATTTTCACGGAAACTAGAAGAACACGCTTCCATAAACCAATCTTTTTTAGCACACATCTTAGCGGTTCTCTCAATGTATTCATCAATGGAAATTATCATGGCTTTGAGAGACTCATTGATATCATGCTTAGGTGGAATAGATCTAAGTTTCCAAGAATCACCATCAAGAGAAATTCTATCCACGTTCCTAGCAAAATCATCAATCTTAAGCAATTTTTCTTCAATCAAAGCATTGAAATTCTTTTGCAAACTTATAAATTCTTAACAATATTCTCGAAATCAGAGGGAATTTTATTATAATTTCCATAAGAATTGTTGTAGGAATTACCATAATTATTAGAGGAATTGCTAGGAAATGGCCTAGGATTGAAATTACCTCTATACGTGTTATTACCAAAATTGTTCCTACCAACAAAATCCACATCCATAGATTCATTATTGTTTTCAATCAAAGTAGACAAAGGAATATCATTAGGATCAATAGGAGCACTCTTGCTAGCAAATAGTTTCATAAGCTCATCCATCTTTCCACTCAAAACATTAATCTCTTCAATTGCATGCACTTTGTACTAGTGGAAGATCTTTCTGTATGCCATTGAGAATAATTAACCATAATATTATCTAGGAGTTTAGTAGGTTCTCCTAAAGTAATTTCCATAAAAGTGCCTCCCGCGGCCGAATCTTAAAGATTTCTATAAACAAAATCCAATCCAGCATAAAAAATTTGTATAATCATCCACAAATTCAAACCATGCGCAGGGCAATTTCTAATCATCAACTTCATCCTCTCCCAAGATTGTGCAACATGTTCATGATCAAGTTTCTTAAAATTCATCATATCGTTCCTAAGGGAGATGATCTTAGCAGGAGGAAACTGCATGGAAATAAAAGCATATTTACACTTGTTCCCTGAATCAATACTATTTTTAGGCAAAGGTGAAAACCAAGTTTTAGCGCGATCCCTAAACGAGAACGGAAATAGCTTAAATTTAGCAATATCATTATCGACATCTTTCTTATTTTGCATATCACATAAATCAATGAAATTTTTAAGATGGGACGCGGCACCTTCAATGGGAAGGCCGAAAAGTTGATCTTTCATACACCCTGCAAATCACCGTGTCCAAATTTGGCACTTTTCTGAGTTCATTTACCATATTTAGGGGATTATGTGCATTTCCTAGGCATTAATGCACATAATTCAAGTTCAAACAATTGGTGCATGAAAGGGTGCACAAGAACGGCCTGGAAAACCATGCTCGTGCCATTTAGTAAATTTTAATGCCATTTACAAAGAATGGGCAGATATTTCGATGAAATGTGTGGCAATAGTCAACCACAAACGTTTGTTTATTGGGTTTTCAACTATAGAAAAAATGAAATAAATGCTTGAAAGACATGGCGCCTAGCATGGTACCATGGTATGACCTCACCATGCCCTAGAATTTTTTTGAGAAGGTTTGTCTTATGTCAGCATGCACGCCCTTCATAAATCGAACCATCACCAAGGAAGTTCCATGCTTTCGAGAGGGAAATCACCAAGATTGAAGGGGAATCCAAATTTCCGTCCTAGTTTGTCATTCAGTTTTTTTCCAACGATCAACATACCACCTCAAATGCAACGTGTTCAAATTTGAAATTTTTTCGTGCTCATTTAGCATATTTATGGGATTATGTACATTTTCTAGGCATTAATACACATAATTCAAATTCGAACAATTGGTGCATGAAAAGGTGCAGAAGAAGGATCTTGAAAACCATGCTCGTGATATTTAGTACACTCTCATGCCTTTTAAAAGGAATGGGCAGATATGTCAAGGAAATGTGTGGCAATAGTCAACCATAAATGCGTCGTTTACTGGGTTAAGAACTACACAAAAAATGAAGTACATGGTTGGAAAACTTGACACCTGGTGTGGTGCCATGGTATGGCCTCACTGTGCCCTGGTAAAAATTGGAGAATGTTTTCCTTCTATCGTGATGCATGCCTTTCATAAATCGAACCATCACCGAGGAAGTTTCATGGTTTTTGCTACCTCTTGAGCTTGTGTTAGCTTTTCCCTTGAGGAGGAAAGGGTGGTGAAGCAAAGTAGAGTAAGTATTTCCCTCGGCTTTTGAGAAGCAAGGTATCAACCAGTAGGAGACAACGCGACAAGCCACCGAATACCTGCACAAACAAACACCAACTTGCACCCAACGCGATAAAGGGGCTGTCAGTCCCTTCATGGTTATTTGCAAAGTGAGATCGGATATAGATGGATAAATGGCAAAGTAATATTTTTGGGATATGGGACAGAAAGTAAAAGATTGCAAAGAAAGTAAATCAGAAACTAAAATTATAGATCAGGAACTTATATGATGGAAAATAGACCCGAGGGCCATAGGTTTCACTAGAGGTTTCCCTCGAGATAGAAATTATTAAGGTGGGTGATCAAATTACTACCAAGAAATTGATAGAAAAGCGCAAAGTTATGACGATATCTAAGGCAACGATCATGAATATAGGCATCACGTCTGTGTCAAGTAGACCGAAACGATTCTGCATCTACTACTATTACTCCACACATCGACCGCTATCCAGCATGCATCTAGAGTATTAAGTTCATAAAGAATGGAGTTACGCCTTAAGCAAGATGACATGATGTAGAGGAATTAACTCAAACAATATGATAAAAACCCCATCTTTTTATCCTCGATGGCAACAATACAATACATGTCAGTTCCTCTTCTGTCACTAGGATCAAGCACCGCAAGATTGAACCCAAAGCTAAGCACTTATCCCATTGCAAGAAAACCAATCTAGTTGGCCAAACCAAATCGATAGTTCAAAGAGACTTGCAAAGATATCAAATCCTGCATAAAAGAATTTAGAGGAGATTCAAATAATATTCATAGATAAGCTGACCATAAACCCACAATTCATCGGATTTTAGCAAACACACCGCAAAAGAGTATTACATCGAATAGATCTCCAAGAACATCGAGGAGAACTTTGTATTGAGAATCAAAGAGAGAGAAGAAGCCATCTAGCTACTAGCTATGTACCCGTAGGTCTATGGTAAACTACTCACGCTTCATTGGAGAGGCAATGGTGTTGATGTAGAAGCCCTCCGTGATTGAATCCCCATCCGGCAGGATGCCGGAAAAGGTCCCTTGATGGGATCTCACAGGTAAAGAAGGTTTCAGCGGCAGAGAAGTGGTTTCGTGGCTCCCCTGGAAGTGTTCGGGGTATTTGAGAATATATATAGGAGGAAGGTCTAGGTCAGGGGTCACCGAGGGGACCACAAGGTCGGGGGCATGCCCTCCCACCCGAGCGCGCCCTCCACCCTTGTGGCTGCCTTGTGGCTCTTCTGAGATGCACCCCATGTCTCCTGGCTGTCTTCTGGTCCAAGAAAAATCATCGCGAAAGTTTTATTCCGTTTGGTATTCCTTTTCTACGAAACTCTAAAACAAGGAAAAAACAGGAACTGGCACTAGGCTCTAGGTTAATAGGCTAGTCCCAAAAATTGTATAAAATAGCATATTAATGCATATAAAACATCAAAATAGATAATATAATAGCATGGAAAAATCAAATATTATAGATATGTTGGACATGTATCCGTTTCGAGGGGGAAATCACCAAGATTGAAGGGGGATCCAAATTCCCTTTGTCCTTTGTCCACGAGTTTTTTTCTATGATGAACATACACCTTGTAAATCACCATGTTAAAATTTGGCACTTTTCCGGATCCATTTACCATATTTAGGGGATTGTGTGCATTTCCTAGGCATGAATGCACATAATTCAAGTTCAAACAATCCGTGCATGAAAGGGTGCACAAGAACGGCCTGGAAAACCATGATCGTGCCATTTAGTAAATTCTCATGCCTTTTACAAGGAATGGATAGATATTTGGATGAAATGTGTGGCAATAGTCAACCACAAACGTTTGTTTATTGGCTTTTCAACTATATAAAAAATGAAATAAATTCTTGAAAAACATGACGCCTGGCATGGTGCCATGGTATGACCTCACCATGCCCTTGTACAAATTTGAGAAGGTTTGGCTTGTGTCCTCATGCACGCCCTTCATAAATTGAACCATCACCGAGGAAATTCCATGCGTTCGAGAGGGAAATCACCAAGATTGAAGGGGAATCCAAATTTTTTTCGTTCTTTGCCCTAGAGTTTTTTTTCTATGACGAACATACACCCTGCAAATCATCGTGTTCAAATTTGGCATTTTTCCAAGCTCATTTACCATATTTAGGGGATTATGTGCATTTTCTAGGAATTTAGCGCATATAAATCTAATCCAGCTACAACACGGGTGTGATGTGAGGGGAATGGATTGCCGTTCGATCGCAGTGCATCCTATGGTGCAAACGTGCGATCCGCGTGGCTGGGACTTCGGAGAATCATAATGCAACACACAATAGGCTCAGCGAACACTATTTCCGAAAGCGACGGAGATGAACCGTGTGCGATAATGAACGAGCGGAATTGTAAGGGAAGCCAAATTTCTATTGTCGTTTGTTGTTGAGCTCTTGAATACCACCGCACTGTACGGCTGCCCGGCCCCTCCATCCCAAAGCTCTCTCCAAGTGTCGTCCATGGCACCGCGGCGCACGGTAACTAGTAAGGAGGCGATGGCATCCCGCCACGCCACGTTCCCCGCCGCCCGCGACCGCATACATGGTAAGGAAGTGATGGCATCTCGTCGCGCCAATTTCATCGCCGCCGCCGACCACACAGTTTCATGGGCGGACTTTGAGGCTACCATGGCCGAATGCATGGTGGATCTAGAGGCGGCCAAAGCCGCACAGAAGGAGCTGAAAAGGCAGAAAGCAGTCAAGAAAAGAGAGTCCCGCCGCCGCAACAAAGAAGAGGCCGTGCACAGTGGTGAGGAGAGCTTGGTGGAGATCGAAGCATGGTGGGCTACTGCCTATAAGGTTGGAAGGAGAACGCCAGCGTGTGGCCAGCATGCCCCGGTGGCAGCATGTGAGAAGTAGTTTAAGTTTGTAGTATTAGAGAAAATTACCAGTAATATGTTAAGTTTGTAGTATTAATGTACAATGTCGGTAAGAGCATGTTTTGAGGGCTTTGAGCGTTGATTAGCATGTCTGCCCGTGTGCATTTTTTGCGTTAATCAATAGAAGATCACAAAACACAGTTTCTATGCAGTATCCATCTGCGTTTTTTGCGTTAATGATCCATAAGTGAGCTACCTATGTGATGTTTCCTAATAAACCAGATGTACCATTGACCTAAAAAATCAACTACACGTGTACATTTTTTTGGAGACGGGATCTGCCAATTTTATGTTCTCGCACACGAGTATTTTGCGGGCTTCGTCTGTGTTTTGTGTTTCCCCCGCCCAAGTTTCAAGTTCCGCAGCGAAATTTTCATTAGGCGCGCGATTTCGGAATTTATTCCTCCAACCACATCCCCACCCATCAAATTTCCTCAGTATCCCCCCCCCCCCGCGCCCCCTACTGGCAGCTCAAATTGCCGCCGCCGCAACCACAGCTTCAACCACATCTATGTTCTACTCGGATCCAGTCAGGTAACCCATCGATCTCTATCACAGCCCCAGCCTGATTGCTTAAATGACGCCTGCGAAACATCCTCATGCCTCAAAATCCCCACCGCCAGGAGCTGATGGTGGTCCATGGCGCGATGGCCATTGTGTGTGTTGACCCGAAGGAACACCTAGCCTCCGCCACCGCCGACATGGTGCAGGCTCTAGCCCAGATGAAGTGCCCCAGCGACTACCCCCCATGACTTAACATGTAAGACTGACCAGCTAAATCTTACCAATACCACTTGCAACAGCTATGATTTGTATGGTTGATGTATTAAGCATGTTCGTACCTTGTTTATTTTAGTACTGCACACTGTGTGATGTTCAAATATTACCGTGTCCAGCTCAATTTCAGCAATACCAGCAACAGACTTACAATACATGACTCGGGATATCACTAGATAGGGTGCCCATTTGCTATTTTTACTGGATGCTAACCCTGTTGTACCTAACATGCGTGTCCATGTACTTACGGAGGGTCATAACAGCTGATATTGTTGTTTGCCGTCGAGGTTAGCTGCATCCCATGTCTTATAGTATTTCACATCATTTATGAAATTGCAGTTTAACTTCTACCATTTACTGGTTGCCTGTAGGTACACATGTGAGTGGCACTGATCCATGCTTCGACCTAGAGGAACAGCTCGCCTCCGCCGCCGCTGACTTTGGGTGGGCTTTGGCCAAGATGAAGTGCCCTAGCAACTACCTCTCAGGACTTACCAAGTATGTACTCACCAGTTCAATCTTACCAGTACCAGTTGCAATTAATGGCTATGTTCTGTACGGTCGATGTATTAAACATGTTCTAGTAAACATGCCTAACATTTTTTAGCTACTTTCCCTACCTTTTTATAGACAACTGGGCCATTCTCTACTTTGGCAGCACTTGCCTTGTGATGTTTAACCCTACCTTTTAAGAGTTGAATCCATTTTTAAACAGTTGTATTTCAATGGCTACAAATTTACAAAACATGACTTATGATGATGTTAAGCCTGTTGCAATCACTACTGGAAACAGGATCTTTGCTGTCAGCCAACTCTTTGCCGTTAGCTGGCTGACAGCAAAGAAGGTCTTTGCCGTCAGCCAACTTTTGCCGTCAGCTAGCTGACAGCAAAGAAGGTCTTTTCCATTAGCTTAAAGAAAAATGACGGCAAAGAAATAGCTGATGGCAAAGATCATATTTTCCGTCAACCAACTCTTTGCCGTCTGCTAGCGGACGGCATAGAAGCATTCTCGTCCGCTAGCAGACGACAAAGAGGAAGGGTGGCCCACTAACGAGAACCACCTAATGACCACTTTCTTTGACATCTGCTAGCAGGCGGCTAAGATAATAGCCAACCTAACGGTCGTTTCCCCCTGGCCCCACCCCACTAGCTACTCTCTTTGTCGTCTTCTAGCAGACGGCAAAGAAATTAAACCTAACAAAAAAAGGTCGGCCCCACACCCCACCCTCTTTCTCTCTTCTCTCTCTCTCTCCCTCTCTCTCTCTCTCTCCCACACCTCACCCGCGGCGCCCTCGTGCCCGTTGTCCCCGTGCCCGCCGCCCCCGCCGCCGACCCCATCGCCCCCGCTAGCCCCGACCACCACCGCCCCCGCCGCTGACCCCCACCGCCCCCGCCGACCCTGAACACCACTGCCCCCGACCCCCGCCGCCCCGGCACGCCGGCGCCCTGCCGCCCGGCGTCGCTCCACCCCTGGTGAGGTTTCTTCCCTTTTTTCTTTCTTTTTTGCTGTTTTTTATTTTGGTTAATTAGTTAGTTAGTTAGTTTTTTAGGTTAATTAGTTAGTTTTTTTACCCTACTATACATAGGTTCATTATTTAGTTAGTTATTGTTTAGGTTACTTAGTTAATTAGTAGGTGGTGTTTTACCCTACTATACAAAGTCAAAAAGGAGATTTAGGTTAATTAGATTTTAGTTGATTTTAGGTTAGTAGATTTTAGTTGATTTTAGGTTAATAGATTTTAGTTGATTTTAGGTTAATAGAATTTAGTTGATTTTAGGTTAGTAGAATTTAGTTGATTTTAGGTTAATAGATTTTAGTTGATTTTAGGTTAGTAGATTTTAGTTGATTTTAGGTTAATAGATTTTAGTTGATTTTAGGTTAGTAGATTTTAGTTGATTTAGGTTAATTAGTTGATTTAGGTTTATTAGTTGAAGAAGAAAAAGAAGACAAGAGGAAGAAGGAAAATAAGGAAAATGAAGAAAAAGAAGACAAGAGGAAGAAGGGAAAGAAGGAAGAAGAAGAAGAAGAAGAAGAAGAAGAAGAAGAAAAGTAGAAGTGGAGATGAAAAAAATAAGTAGAAGTAGAAGATGAAAAAAAAGAAGTAGCAAAAGTAGAAAAAGAGGGTTGTCAAGGGAATTGAGGGTCACCGAGTGGTTGAGCACTCGAGGATCGGTGGCAAAAGGAGTCGAGGGTCTAGGGGTCGAGGATCGAGGGGTTGAGGGATTTAGGATCGAGGGAAAAAGGAGTCGAGGGTCTAGCGGTCAAGGATCAAAGTGTCGAGGGGTCGCGGGTGGAGGGGGAAAGGATTGAGGTGGAAAGCAGTCGAGGGTCTAGGGGTTGAGGATCAAGGTGTCATGGGGTCGAGGATCAAGGGGAAAAGGAGTCGAGGGTCTAGGGGTCAAGGATCGAGGTGTCGAGGGGTCGAGGGGAAAAGGGGTCGAGGGGTTGAGGATCAAGGGGAAAAGGGGTCGAGGGTCTAGGGGTCGAGGGACGAGGGGAAAGGGGGTTGAGGGTCGCCGCCCCGACCTCCTGATCTCGACATGACACCCCGACCCCGGCTCGACACCCCGACACCGTGACCCCGACACAGCACTCCGACCCCGACACGGCACCCCCGACCCTAAGACAGCACCCCGACACGACACCACCGACACCCCAACCACCGACACGGCACCCCCAGACCCCGACACAGCACCCCGACCCCGACCAGACACCCCCGACACCCCGACCCCCGACACCTCCCGAAAAAGGTGCTCTTCGGCCTTCCAGAGGCCGATGGGGTCATATATTTGTGAATTATGAGTTAGGTCAGCTATTCAATTATTATTATGTACATATATATATTATTAATTAGTTCATGTTATTAGGTATTCAATTTTTTATTATGTTGATGATGATGGTACACACTTAATATTTTATTATGTTTATGTTGTACTAATTTCGTTTACTCTTTGTCATTGCAGGTGTTGACAGATGGTGGGCGCGGGTCAAGAGCGCTCTGAGCCTCCTTCCTCGGCATGTGCTGGGAGAGGTGTGAAACGTCTCCAATGTATCTACTTTTCCTAATGCTTTTCCTCTTGTTTTGGACTCTAATTTGCATGATTTGAACGAAACTAACCCCGGACTGACGCTATTTTCAGCAAAACTACCATGGTGTTTCTGTTGTGCATAAATAGAAGTTCTCGGAATGGAACAAAACTTTGCAAGGAATTTTTACATAAATAAAGAGAATTTCTGGGGCTAAAATCCATCGGAGGGGGCACCTAGGTGGGCACAACCCACCAGGGCGCCCCCTTCCTGGCGCGCCTAGGTGGGTTGTCACCACCTTGTGGCCCCGCAGGCCCTAATTCCAACTCCATAAATACCTATTTTTCCAGAAAAAATCAGGGAGAAAGAATTATCACGATCCACAAGACGGAGCCGCTGTCACCTCCTCTTCTTCATCGGGAGGCCAGATCTTGAGTCCGTTGGGGGCTCTAAAGAGGGGGATCTTTGTTCTTCGTCATCACCAACCCTTCTCCATCGCCAATTCCATGATGCTCCCCACCGGGAGTGAGTAATACCTTCATAGGCTTGCTAGTCAGTGAGGAGTTGGATGAGATTCATCATGTAATCGAGTTAGTTTTGTTAGGGCTTGATCCCTAGTATCCACTATGTTCTAAGATTGATGTTGCTATGACTTTGCCATGCTTAATGCTTGTCACTTTGGACCCGGGTGCCATGATTTCATATCTAAACCGTTTATATTATCATCATTATATCCATGTTCTAGATCCGATCTTGCAAGTTATAGTCACCTACTATGTGTTATGATCCGGCAACCCCGAAGTGACAATAGTCGGGACCACTCCCGGTGATGACCGTAGTTTGAGGAGTTCATGTATTCACCTTGTGTTAGTGCTTTGTTCCGGTTCTCTATTAAAGGGAGGCCTTAATATCCCTTAGTTTCCAATTGGACCCCGCTGCCACGGGAGGGTAGGACAAAAGATTTCATGCAAGTTCTTTCCATAAGCACATATGACTATTTACGGAATACATGCCTACATTATATTGATGAACTGGAGCTAGTGCCGTATCACCCTAGGTTATAACTGTCTCATGATGAATATCATCAACAAGTCACCGATCCAATGCCTATGAATTTATCTTATATTGTTCTTGCTAAGTTACTACTACTATCGTTATTGTTGCACTTGCCACAAAATTACTGCTATCATTGTTACCGTTGCTATTGCTACTGTTGGGGAACATACTAATTCAAACAAAATTCCTACGACCGTGCAAGATCTAACTAGGAGATGCATAGCAACAAAAGGGGAGAGTGCGTCCATGTACCCTCGTAGACCGAAAGCGGAAGCGTTATGTAACACGGTTGATGTAGTTGAACGTATTCACGATCCAACCAATCCAAATACCAAACGTACGACACCTCTGTGTTCAGCACACGTTCAGCACGATGACGTCCCTCAAGCTCTTGATCCAGTAGAGGGTCGAGGGAAAGTTCCGTCAGCATGATGGCGAGGCGATGGTGTTGGTGTCCGCGCAGGGCTTCGCCTAGGCACTACAACAATATGACCGAGGTGGTAAACTATGGAGGGGGGGCACCGCACACGGCTAAGAAACAACTATTGTGCTTTGGGGTGCCCCCTGCCCATGTATATAAAGGAGGGAGGGAGGAGCAGGCCGGCCCAAAGGGGGCGCGCAATGGGGGAGTCCTACTAGGACTCCGTTCCTAGTAGGATTCGGCCCCCACTTTTCCTTCCAATGGAGAGGGGGAAGGGGAAGGGAAAGAGAGGGAGAAGGAAAGAGGGGGGTCGCGCCCCGTCCCCTTGTCCAATTCAGATTGGGGCAAGGGGGGCACGCGCCTCCTCCCGTGGCCTGCCTCCTCTCCTCCACTATGGCCCATTGGGCCCATTAACTTTCCCGGGAGGTTCCGGTAGCCTCCCGGTACTCCAAAAAATCGCTGAGCCTTATCGGAACCATTCTGGTGTCCGTATATAACCTTCCAATATATCAATCTTTACCTGTCGACCATTTAGAGACTCCTCGTCATGTCTGTTATCTCATCCGGGACTCCGAACAAACTTCGGTCACCAAAACACATAACTCGTAATACAAATCGTCATCAAACGTTAAGCGTGCGGACCCTATGGGTTCGAGAACTATGTAGACATGACCGAGACACATCTTCGGTCAATAACCAATAGCAGAACCTGTATGCTCACATTGGCTCCTACATATTCTACGAAGATCGTTATCGGTCAAACCGCATAATAACATACGTTATTCGCTTTGTCATCGGTATGTTACTTGCCCGAGATTCGATCGTCGGTATCATCATACCTAGTTCAATCTCATTACTGGCAAGTCTCTTTACTCATTCCATAATGCATCATCCTGTAACTAACTCATTAGTTACATTGCTAGCAAGGCTTATAGTGATGTGCATTACCAAGAGGGCCCAGAGATACCTCTCCGATACTCAGAGTGACAAATCCTAATCTTGATCTATGCCAACTCAACAAACACCATCAGACACACCTATGGAGAATCTTTATAATCACCCAGTTATGTTGTGACGTTTGATAGCACACAAAGTGTTCCTCCGGTATTTGGGAGTTCCATACTCTCATAGTCAGAGGAATGTGCAATAACACTAAACAATCATAATGCTAAGCTAACGGATGGTTCTTTTCCATCACATCATTCTCTAATGATGTGATCCCGTTCACCAAATGACAACACATGTCTATGGTTAGGAAACTTAACCATCTTTGATTAACGAGCTAGTCAAGCAGAGGCATACTAGGGACACTCTGTTTTGTCTATGCATTCACACATGTACTAAGTTTCCGGTTAATACAATTCTGACATGAATAATAAACATTTATCATGATATAAGGAAATATAAATAACGACTTTATTATTGCCTATAGGGCATATTTCCTTCAGCTACTACTATCAAAACTATCATATTACTTTGCTACTGATCACGTTGTTGCAGATAATTAATCACCAGGTGTGGTTGAATTGACAACTCAGCTGCTAGGACCTTCAAATATTCTTTGGCTCCCCTTGTGTGGAATCTATAAATTTGGGTTGAATACTCTACCCTCGAAAACTGTTGCGATCCCCTATACTTGTGGGTTATCAAGACCTTTTTGGCACCATTGCCGGGGGAGCATAGCTATATTTGCTGAGTCACTTGGGATTATTATCAATTTATCACTATGAAGAATCTGAAGGATGCTAAGACTAAGATTTATCCCTCTAAGACGAGGGGAGGTAAGGAAGTGCCACCCAGTTCTGCTTTAGATTCAACTTCTGTTATAAGTAAACTTGCAACACCACCACATGCTATTAATCCTGATATGTCACAAGTTATTGATGATGCTACTTCTGCTATGAATGATACTTATGATGATGTTAGTACCTTGCTTGATGATAATGGTGTGCCACTTGGTGACTTTCTTGATGAACAGATCGCTAGAGTAATGCAACATGATGTTGTTGAATTTGATGATGAGCTTGAAACTGAAACTCCTGAAACACTTGCTAGAACTACCCTTCCTATATATGAATTGCCTAAGGTACTAGAAGGTTATGTTATGAATGAGGAGACAACTAGAGACATTCTTGCTTGTAAGGATAGAGATGATCTAGAGAAATTATTATGCAAGTATAAGGAAAAATATCTGAATGCTAGAATGAAATATGATCCTAAGTTTGCTACTTCACCAATGTTTATTGATGATAAGGATTATGAATTCTCTGTTGACCTAGAGTTGATTACTTTGGTTGAATATTATCCTTTTCATGGTTATGAAACTGAAACTGTTGTGGCACATCTTACTAAGTTGAATGACATAGCCACCCTTTTTACTCATAATGAGAAGACTCGTTATTACTTTATTCTCAAATTATTCCTGTTCTCATTAAAGGGTAATGCTAAAGCTTGGTACAATACTCTTGCTCATGGTTGTGTTCGTAGTCCCCACGATATGATTTATTACATCTCTGCAAAATATTTCCGTGCTCATAAGAAACAAGCTGCTTTACAGGAAATATTTAACTTTGTGCAAATTAAAGAAGAGAGTCTCACACAAGCTTGGGGGAGACTTTCCCAATTACTTAATGCTTTGCCTGATCATGCCCTTAAGAAAAATAAAATACTTGATATCTTCTATAATGGACTAACCGATGCTTCTAGGGATTTCCTAGATAGTTGTGTTGGTTGTGTTTTTAGGGAACGAACTGTTGGGCAAGCTGAAGAATTATTGAATAACGTATTGAAAAATTATGATGATTGGACTCTTCCTGAACCACCGGCCGAACCCACTCCGAAGAAGAGGGGTATATTATATCTCAGTCCTGAAGATATGCAAGAGGCAAAGAAATCTATGAAGGAAAAAGGTATTAAAGCTGAGGATGTTAAAAATTTACCTCCTATCAAAGAAATACATGGGCTTAATACACCACCACCTCCTAAGGTGGCAGAGGTAAATTCTCTTATGAAATTCAATGATAATGACAATCCTCGCAATATGAATCCTAGCCAATTCCTCTATGAGTTTGAAAACTATATTAGAAAACAAGATCACTTCAATGCAAATGTTATGAAACAATTGAAATACAACTCTGATATGATTGCTCGCTTGAGTGACTTGTTATTTAGAATCTCAAAATATGTTAGAGGTGTTGGAAAGCATGCTTCTATGGTACAAACCCAGTTAGAACAAGTTGCTAAATCTCAAAGAGAGTTGCTAGATGAAATGAATAATAATATACATGACTTTGCTGTTAGAGTTGCAACTAGAGGAGGTAAAATGACTCAGGAACCACTTTATCCTGAGGGACACCCAAAAATAATTGAATAGGATTCACAAAGGAACAACATCACTAAACCTAGTCCTTCTAAAAAGAAAAGAAAAAAATAAAAATGATAGGACTTCACATGCTTCTAGTGAACCTGGAGTAGAAAAACCTCCTGATAATGATAATGAAGTTTCTATCGGATGCTGAAACTCAACCTGGTAGTGAACACTCACCTTCTGATAATGAAAAAGTTAATGATTAGGTTCATGAATACACTCAAACAAATAATAAAGAACCAAATAATGATGTTGAGATAGAACCACCGGTTGATCTTGATAACCCACAACTTAAGAATACAAGATATGATAAAAGAGACTTCATTGCTAGAAAACACGGTAAAGAAAGAGAACCGTGGGTTCGAAAACCTATGCCCTTTCCACCTAAGTCAACTAAAAAGAAAGACGATGAAAAATTTGAACGCTTTGCTAAAATGCTGAGGCCAGTTTTTTTTGCGTACTCGCTTGACTGATATCTTGAAAATGCCTCCTTATGCAAAGTATATGAAAGACATCATTACCAATAAGAGAAAAATATCGGAAGCAGAAATATCCACCATGCTTGCTAATTATACTTTTAAAGATGGAGTACCTAAAAAACTTGGAGATCCGGGAATACCAACTATACCTTGCTCTATAAAAAAGAATTATGTGAAAACTGCTTTGTGTGATTTAGGAGTTGGTGTTAGTGTTATGCCTTTCTCATTATATAAAGGACTTGATTTGAATAAGCTCACACCTACTGAAATGTCATTGCAAAAGGCTGACAAATCTACTGCCATACCTATCGGTATTTGTGAGGATGTGCCCGTTGTTGTTGCTAATGTTATTATTTTGACTGACTTTGTTATACTTGAGATGCCCGAGGATGACAACATGTCGATTATCCTTGGTAGACCCTTCTTGAATACTGCAGGGGCTGTTATTGATTGCAATAAAAGCTAGGTCACATTTCATATCAATGATAATGAGCATACGGTGCACTTTCCGAAGAAAGAATTCCAAGTGAATGGTATTAACGTTATTGAAAAATCTCCGACAATCATTATTGGAAGTTTCCAACTAACTTTACCTACTACCAAAAAGAAATATGAAATGCTCATTGTCGGGGACATTTATATCCCCGTTGAGGTAACTTAGTGATTTGCGAAAGTTCTTCGGTTTCATGCTAATCAAAAGTGGTTATTAAGAAGACCCGATCAACCTTATTAATGGATCATTTTTAGAGGTATGAAGTTGATGAGTTTAGTAAGCACTACCTTCTGTCCCTACCTTCTGTTTTCTGTTTTTAGTAGTTAAATAAAATAAATTGCCATGTTTTGTTTGTTTTCCGAATTTCCCATGCAATAAAAAATGACCCAAAAATAAATTTTCTCAAAATGCCCTAAAAATTTAATACGATTTTTTCTGAATATTTAAGAATTTTGGGTGCAAATAGCATCACAAGGACGTGCACCCGGTGGGCCCAACCGACCAGGGCGCGCCAGCACCCCCAGGCGTCCCCTGGTGGGTTGTGGTCGCCACGTAGGCCCCTCACTTATCCCTTTAGACCACAACATCACCTACCCCCAGAAAAAATTTCTCCATAGCTCTCTCTCTCTCTTTCTCTCATGTTCTTGCTCTCAAACCCGCGGATTTCGATCTCTTTGCTCGAAGCTC
The DNA here is from genome assembly GCF_018294505.1 of Triticum aestivum. Taxonomy (NCBI): domain Eukaryota; kingdom Viridiplantae; phylum Streptophyta; class Magnoliopsida; order Poales; family Poaceae; genus Triticum; species Triticum aestivum. The sequence goes on from NC_057797.1 coordinate 223,415,887, forward strand.
CATTTCCAAAACTGTTTCAGGGGATTTTTGCTTGGTATGTGACTCCACCGTTTGTCCAATTAGTTTTTGTTGTAGTGGTTTATATTTTTATTAATTAGCTACTCTTGGTGCTGCTGTAGATGAGCTTGCATGTTGAATTCTTAGAGTTCTAAGTAGTTTGAATGCTTGTTATGGCCTCTATGTATCCCTACGAGTAGCTGCTATCAATCTTGTAAAGTTTTGTTGATAAATTTTTGTCACCCAAATTTTTTTAGAAAATTGTACGCGAACATGATGAACCTATTTGGAAGGAGTTCTTCGAGGAGGAGATCCTCGGGGGCATCTTCTAGTGACAGCTCCGCTCGTCTATATTATGTTGAACCAAGTGAAAGTTCCATTCGAGATGCCACCACCAAAACATGCCTTTGGCCATGCGATGATTATATGGTGTGTATGGGCATTAAGGAGGAATTTGAGAAACATGTTCACAATGTCGGTCTCGGTCCCTACATTTTAGATAAGTGCGACCAACACCACACTCTCACTGAATTATTTGTCAAAGGATTTAAATTTCATCCACGTGAATCTAGGGTGTCGTTTAAGCTTTATGAAAATCCATTTACCATATCACTAGAGAGTTTTACTCACCACTGCAAACTTCCATTTTGGGGTTCGCTTGACGAACCGCCAAGGGATGAGTACCAATCATTCTTGACTGGTCTTTGCTACGGTGAGACGAGGGGAGTGACACAAGGTAGAATAAAGAGCATTCATTTTCCCGCAATTCAATACTTTGCTTTATTTAACGGGAAATGTATCGTAGGCAAGCAAGATTGTAGTACACTTTGTGCTCCAGACTTAAGCCTCATACGCATCGCTCTCACTGGTGATAGGACTTACAATCTAGCAGCGATTGTTGCACGCAGACTGCAGCATAACGCTAATAGTGGCTATTTCTATGTGGAATTTATGCCACACGCTTGGCACGAGGGTTGGGTGTTTCACCTTTGCCCTTTGACCCTATCCTACCCACACAGTATTTGGACTTTGATGCTATGAAAGATCATAAGATCCTTAAAGGAAATATTCATAATTTCACCTATAACTTGTTGTTTAACCAAGTGTCTGTTGTGCACACATATTTGCCTGCGCCTGCTATTTTTGATTATCACAACAAGGGAAGGTAGTTCGTCCTTGAGAGCAAGGTCCGTGCCCACAACGCGGCGATGGAGGCAGCATGGCAGGCTGAGGCATCCGCACCAAGAGCCTCCGTGAGCTACCAATCCGACTACTATCCAAGCTAGCGATTGATTACCAAGCTAGGCCAAAAGCCTAAGCTTGGGGGACTACGTGTTTCTCACCAACATTACATTCATGTTCACACATCTCATTCCAGTTGTCGGTGTTTACACTTTTTCATTGCATCATCCATGCTTAATTTTATTTTCTTGCGTTCTTCTTGTCTGTTTGAAAAACCTTAGAAAAACCAAAAAAATAGTTGTAGTTAATTTACTTTCTATGCATGCTTAGCTCTAGCATTAAAAAGAAAACACAAAACGATTTCCTTGTTCTTCTTCTGCTTGTTGGGAGCTTTCCCATGTATATAGTTTTCTTGTTTTTGCTTTCCCTTTTATTTGCTTGTTCTAGAAAACCAAAAACTCCATAAATATTTTAGTGTGTTTCTCTGAATTTCTTTTTCTTTTTATTCGAGTCTTATCGAGGAGAACACCATGATGAAAATGTTGAGTGGCTCTCATTTGAATAATTGTTGATCTAATAAAGAGCCCATTTTACCTTGTCTTCTCCCGTTGAATAAAATGTTTGTATATTCTAGCTTAGTCCACGGCACTCTTGCACTATTTTTATTTTCACATCGTTCGGTCATGCAAGTGAAAGGCAATAATGACGATATTCGATGAACTGTCCGTGGCAGAGAGAAACGGGTATGAACTCGACTTGTTCTATTTGTGTAAATATGTTTAACCTAGTATTCATGATTCAGCCCATTATGATTAAACATGTTTGCAATGACAATTAGATGTTATAGTTTCTCATGTCATGCATAAGTAGCTGGGAGTGGATGATGATTTATCTTGGATATCAACATTGCGTTAAAATGATTGTGATGTAGTATGATGATATGGTATCCTCCTCTGAATGTTCGAGTGGCTTGACTTGGCACATGTTCATGCATGTAGTTGAATCAAAACCAACATAGCCTCTATGATACTTATGTTCATGGTGTTCATATCCTACTCATGCTAGTGTCCAATGTTACTTATGCATAATGCATGTTCATGACCGTTGTTGCTCTCTAGCTGGCCGCTTGTAAATATAATTGCTAGCCTTCGCCTGTACTAAGTGGGAATTCTGCTTGTACATCAAAAACCTTGAACCCAAGTTATTCCAAATGAGTCCACCATACCTACCTATATGCGGTATTACCCTGCCGTCCTAAGTAAATTTGCATGTGCCACCTCTAAAAACTTCTAATAAATATCCTTTTTGTGTGCCTGGATCGTTCATGGAACGACAGGAGGTGGTCGGTATCTTCCATGCTAAGCGGGTTATTCTCAGGTCGAGTGTTTATTCACTCGCCATCGCACGAGAAAAGGGCAGTAATATGGATGCCCAGTCCCAAACTGCAAACAGAAAAGCTTACAAATAATCAAACAAAAACTCCCAATGGAGTCAAAACCTTTACTTTTATCGCTTGGGAAACGCCACTAGCGTGCTTAGCATGGAAGATATTGATAACTGATGGTCGTGAAGTAAATGAGAAGGGTGCATGTCTCAAAATATCATTTACCTCTATTTTAAAACTTGAGCTCTGGCACCTCTGCAAATCACTGCTTCCCCTGCGAAGGGACTATCTATTTACTTTTATGTTGTGTCATCACCTTCTAAAATAAGCGCCAGAACCTGAGAGCACTGCTGTCATGCTTATGCATTGTGTGTAGCTAATGTTGGGTGCATCATGACTGGATCTTTTCTACCATGAATTACAATGTTTATACGCTGCTTGAACTTTGGAGGTGCTTTGCACTTATGTTTTGCGGTCATAGAAAGGGCTAGCAAGATACCACTATTGTCATATTATATCATGGTTGTTTTGACAACGTGTTGTCGTTTGAGACATCTTATTATTGCTCGCTAGATGATTATGTCATAGATATGAGTTAATATAATTTTTAAGAGTTATTGTCGACATGGTTAGTTATAATGTTGGCTGAAAACCTGGGTGTTGTTTAAGCTTATTTATGCAAACAAGAGCAAAAGAGTTCGTAAAAGTTTTTCTTTTTCACTTTCAGTTTGTCAACTGAATTGCTTGAGGACAAGCAAATGTTTAAGCTTGGGGGAGTTGATATGTCTCCAACGTATCTACTTTCCTAACGCTTTTCGTCTTGTTTTGGACTCTAATTTGCATGATTTGAATGAAACTAATCCCAGACTGATGTTGTTTTCAGCAGACCTACCATGGTGTTGTTTTTGTGCAGAATTAAAAGTTCTCGGAATGGAATGAAACTTTGCAAGGAATTTTTATATAAATAAAGAGAATTTCTGGAGCCAAGATCCACTGGAGGGGGGCACCTGGGTGGGCACAACCCACCAGGGCGCACCCTCCTCCTGGCGCGACGAGGTGGGTTCTCCCCACCTGGTGGCCCCGCAGACCCTGATTCCAACTCCTTAAATACCCATTTTCTAGAAAAAACCAGGGAGAAAGAATTATCACAATCCACGAGATGGAGCCGTCGTCACCTCCTGTTCTTCATCGGGAGGCTAGATCTGGGGTCCGTTTGGGGCTCCGGAGAGGGGTATATCCATTCTTCGTCATCACCAACCCTTCTCCATCGCCAATTCCATGATGCTCCCCACCGAAAGTGAGTAATTCCTTCATAGGCTCGCTGCTCGGTGAAGAGTTGGATAAGATTCATCATGTAATCAAGTTAGTTTTGTTCGGGCTTGATCCCTAGTATCCACTATGTTCTAAGATTGATGTTGCTATGACTTTGCCATGCTTAATGCTTGTCACTTTGGGCCCGGGTGCCATGATTTCAAATTTGAACCGTTTATGTTATCATCATTATATCCATGTTCTAGATCCGATCTTGCAAGTTATAGTCACCTACTACGTGTTATGATCCGGCAACCCCAGAGTGACAATAGTCGGGACCACTCCCGGTGATGACGTAGTTTGAGGAGTTCATGTATTCACCGTGTGTTAATGCTTTGTTCCGGTTCTCTATTAAAAGGAGGCCTTAATATCCCTTAGTTTCGAATTGGACCCCGCTGCCACGGGAAGGTAGGACAAAATATGCCATGCAAGTTCTTTGCATAAGCACATCTGACTATTTACGAAATACATGCCTACATTATGTTGATGAACTGGAGCTATTGCCGTATCGCCCTAGGTTATAACTGCCTCATGATGAATATCATCCAACAAGTCATCGATCGAATGCCTACGAATTTATCTTATATTGTTCTTGCTAAGTTACTACTCCTATCGTTACTGTTGCACTTGCCACAAAATTACGGCTACCACTGTTACCGTTGCTATTGCTATTGCTACTACTATCAAAACTATCATATTACGTTGCTACTAACCATGTTGCTGCAGATAATTAATCTCCAGGTGTGGTTGAATTGACAACTCAGCTACTAATACCTTCAAATATTCTTTGGCTCCCTTGTGTCGAATCTATAAATTTGGGTTGAATACTCTACCCTCAAAAACTGTTGCAATCCCCTATACTTGTGGGTTATCAGGGTGGTATTATTCCACCCTAGCACCTTCGGAGAGCGCTGGTAGACAGCATGACGACACCGGCGGGCGCTTCTTCTTCGGCCGGGAGAGGTCGTGGAAGCCCAAATGGCTGCTAGATGTGGACGTGGCGGCGGAAGAGGTAGGAAGGCTATTGCGCCTTCCTCGCCACCACCCCCGGCTGATTCTCCAGACCACTGGAGTTCTCAGTCTCAGGTGGACCCGTCTGACTTGGACCCATCTCCGACTCCGGTCCATGAGCCTCGGTCGCCGAGCCTTCGGCCCACGAGACTCGGGCCCCAAAGTCTTCGTCCCACGAGACTCCGGTCCCAGAGTCTTCATCCCACGTGACTCCGGAGACTAGTGGCCATGCTGGTGGTGAGGACACCTTTTGTGACGATAGCTATAGCGAGGGTGAGCCGGTTGAGGGGGCAAGAAGGTATACTAGCATGGTGGTATGAAGCTCACGGCCGTGCCGGTGACCCGCGATCATAGGTGGTTGATTGACCCTAACAGGGAGAAGTAAGTGCATTTGCTCTTTTTTAACCTTTGGCCTTCATGTTTCTTCAAATTAATATCTAATGTGTTGGCCTTGTCATACTACAGGGGTTGCAAATACAGCAATCATGTATGCAGGCCCAACCAGGTCCTTGGTGTGTTTTGTCGGCACCACTTCCCGGGGTGGGTCACGTTGCCCGGTGAGGGTCAGGTTCCACAGCTAGCACTGAGCTGGAAGTTGTACGTGGCTGCCCCAGCCCCGTCGGAGGAGAGGGTCGACGGTGTCTTGTGCGAGATGGTGGCCGACATTGTGAGGCGGCGGTTTTGGGTAATTTCTCCTTTACAGAATTAAAAATCAATGGTACCTAGTGATTGTACTAATCAGTGTTGTCTTGTTCGATTGTAGACCTTCTACAGGTGTCTTGAGGAACAGGAGGCAGACGCGGCTATGGTTCTCGAAGCCGAGTGCAAGCGAATCTTCAGAACTTATGACACGAGGCTAGGGTGCAGTTTGTTCGACACTACTATGCCTCGACTAACATTAATTAAGAGGGCCAGAAAGAAGTGCCACGACAAGTGTCTGAGTAAGGAGAAGTACATGAAGGTAATTACCTATTCTTAAGGCCTTGTACTTGTTTCCTTGATTAGATTTGTAGGTGTAGCGCTGAAATTTATCTTTGTCTAACTTAGGTGCCCCCGAGATGGTGGTCAGATAGGATGGACTGTTGGGAGGCATTGGTGGATGAGTGGTGCTCTCCCCAATGGCTAGCCGTCCACAACAAGATCAAGAATAAGTGTGCCCAGATGCAAGGTGTGCCACATCATCAAGGGAGCTCCAACCTGTTTGATTACGGGGATCACTGGGTATGTGGTTTGCTTCACGATTCATGCAATTTCATTCTTCATGCTAGCTTGAGCCCTTAACTAATATTTTTTTCCTCTCTTTTAGGCAAAACACAACAATAAGGACGTGCCACCGCTGTACGACCTCTATGCCATGGCTCATACTGCCCCGTACAAGAAGGCCAAGCCATGACCTCGATCATACAAAGAGCTTCACCAACATCTCCTCCCACAACAAGCTCATGAGGTACAGAGACGTTGGGAAGATGAGGAAAGGGGAGGACTTCAACCCGAGCCAGAGTCCTTTTGATCCAGAGATCGTGATGCTATCTGGTGACGGGAGGTACCATGGCTCGGTAGCCATTGGGGATGGACTCATACATTGTCCTTGAACTCTCCGGGAGATCAAGAAGCGCCAGATGAGCTCCGATCCTGAGATACCGCCTCATCCATAGCCAATGGAGCTCACCATCGAGGCTAGGTCCCAGGAGCTTCTGGCGGAGGCAAACAGGCAGGTGGCGCAGAGGGAGAAGGAGTTGGAGGAGAGGATGGCTAGTCTATTGGAGGCGGAGAGGAACAAGAACGACGCGTCTCACCGGGCCCTATATGAGCTCCTTGTGGTATGTTTCTCCTGCATATTAGCCAAATCATGCACGTAATGTTCGTTTCATTACTAACTAATATGACTGACTCATGAAAACAAAATGTGCAGTTTGTGTGCGAGAAAAACGGTCAGACCCCTCCGCCGATGCCCCAGATTGGTATAGTGGACACGGTGACTTTCATTTGAATGGTCATTAGTTACTAGTATTCACATTTTAGTTGCATCATGCTAACGAGACATTGCAAATGATCTTTGGTGCAGCATGCCTCCCGACAAGCATCGACTGATCCTTCTCCGTCTCGCACTGGCACAACCCCGACCTCGACCGGTCCTCCTCCGTCTGGCACTGGCGCAAACCCGGCCGGTCCTTCACCTCCATGATGATGGTAAGTTTTCCCAAGTGTTTTGCTTAACAAATGAATACTTAGCTTCAGAAATGACCTACTTAGCTCCAAAATGACCTATACTTAGCTTATTTTCCTCGAAAATGACATAATAACCTTACTTAGCTCCAAAATAATATATTTTACCTAGGATAGCTATAAAATGACCTATACTTACCTTTTTTTCCTCCAAAATGACTTGATATGCTTAGTTAGCTAGAAAATGGCATAACTACCTAGGATAGCTCAATAATGATCTATAATTAGCTTAGCTAGTTCATTTATGACATAATTAGCTCACTTAGGTAAAAATGGCATAACTACCTAGGATAGCTTAATAATGATCTATAATTAGCTTAGCTAGTTCATTTATGACATAATTAGCTCACTTAGGTAAAAATGGCATAATAACCTTGGTTTAGCTCCAAAATGACCTACACTTAGCTTATTTTCCTCGAAAATGACATAATAACCTTACTTAGCTCAAAACTGACATACTTTACCTAAGATAGCTATAAAATGACCTATACTTAGCATTTTTTCTTCCTAAATGACTTAATATGCTTAGTTAGCTAAAAATGGCATAACTACCTAGGATGGCTCAATAATGATCTATAATTAGCTTACCTAGTTCATTTATGACATAATTAGCTTACTTGGGTAAAAAATGGCATAATAACCTTGGTTTACCTCCAAACTATCATATAATTAGTTTATTTTCCTCCAAAATGACAAAATAACCTTACCTAGCTCCAAAATGACCGATTTTAACTAGGATAGCTCTAAAATGACCTACACTTACCATTCTGTCCTCCAAAATGAATAAATATGCTTAGTTAGCTCAAAAATGGCATAACTACCTAGGTTAGCTCCAAAATGACCTATTTACCTAGCTTAGCTCAAAATTGTTGGAAACTTATTGTTGGTATGCTTGGTGAAATTCTCTCAAATTGAATGAATTTAAGAAAAAACAGAAAAAACAGGGGTTGTACAGGATCTTTGTGCAGCTTTGCCGTCTGCTAGCAGATGACAAAGACCTTCGCATCTTTGCCGCCTGCCAGCAGACGGAATAGCATGCCACGTGGCCGCTACTTGGGCTGGCCTATATGGGCCCTTTGCCGTCTGCGGGCAGACGACAAAGCATGCCGTTAACCCCTTAACGGACCTAAGCTGCCATGTGTGCCGTCCATGCTCTTTGTCGTTTGCTGGCGGACGACAAAGGCCTTTGCATCTTTGTCGTCCACCAGCAGACGGCAAAGAGGCCTTTGTCGTAGCTTGTTCAGCCGGATGTGTCGTCGTCTGCTGGCTGAGGGTAAAGGCCTTTGTCATCCGCCAGGCATGCCTTTGCCGTCTGCCATGGCAGACGGCAAAGTGCCTGATTCCTGTAGTGAATTAACAGTTGTATCCATTTCCTAATCTATCCCTTTGCTACCATGCTACTCTCCGCAATGAAGATATACTAGAGATGCTGCCCATTTGCTATTTTTGGTGGATGCTAACCCTGTTGTACTTAACATGCCTGTCCATGTACTTATGCAGGGTCATAACGGCTGATGTTGTTGTTTGTCATTAAGGTTAGCTGCATCCCATGTCTTACAGTATTTCACATCATTTGTGCAATTGCATTTTAACTTCTACCATTTACTGGTTGCATGTAGGTACACATGTCAGTGACACTGATCGACACTTCGACCCGGAGGAATAGCTCGCCTCCGCCAGCGTTGAATTTGGGCGGGCTCTGGCCAAGATGAAGTGCCCCAGCAACTACCTCTCAGGACATACCAAGTATGTACTCACCAGTTCAATCTTACAAATACAACTTGCAATTAATGGCTATGTTTTGTATGGTGGATGTATTAAGCATGTTGTAGTAAACATGCCTAACACGTTTTAGCTATTTTCCCTACCTTTTTATAGACAACTGGGACATTATCTGCTCTAGCAGCACCTGCCTTGTGATGTTTAACTCTGCCAATTGCATTTTTATCAGTACCGGTTTCAATGGCCATTAAGCATGTTGCAATTAACATTTGTATCCATTTTTAAACAGTTGTATTTCAATGGCTACAAACTTACAAAACATGAATTAGGATGTTGTAAGCCTATTGCAATTAACAGTTGTATCCATTTTTTTAATCCGTCCCTTTGCTACCGTGCTACTCTTTCGCAATGAAGATATCACTACAGATGCTACCATTTTATTACCATTTCCTATTTTTGGTGGATGTTAACCCTGTTGTAGTTAACATTGGCTTTCCACATGTATTTACACATGGCTACAATGGGCGATGTTGTTGTTTGCCATCGAGGTTAGCTGGATCCCCTGTCTTATACACCATTATTCCTAAATATAAGTATTTTTAGAAATTCCAGTATATACTACATAAGGAGCAAAATGAGTGAATCTAGATTCTAATCTAAACTATATCTATAATTCTATATACATGTGTATGCAGTTCATATTGAAATCTCTAAAAAAATACTCGTACTTAGGAATGTAGTGTCGTGGGAACAAGTCTGACAGTAAGAGTAGGGGGTACGTAGAAGGAGGCAGGATCCTAGCTATGGCGAGATTGTACACACAAATTTACGAGTTCAGGCCCCTCTCGGAGGAGGTAAAAGCCCTACGTCTCGGTGCCACTGAGGCTTGTTGACTAGATGTGTGTAGAAGTTACAGGGGGTGTGAACCCTTGTGCCAGAGGAGGGGGTTGATACGTCTCCAATCTATCTATAATTTTTGATTATTCCATGCTATTATATTATTTGTTTTCGATGTTAATGGGCTTATTTATACACTTTTATATTATTTTTGGGACACACCTACTAACCCAAGGCCCAGTGCAAATTCCTATTTTTTTGCCTATTTCAGTGTTTCGCAGAAAAGGAATATCAAACGGAATAAAACCTTCGAGAGAGTTATTTTTGGAACAAACATGATCCACGGAACTTGGAGTGGACGTCAAGCAACCAACAAGGTGGACACGATGCAGGGGGGCGCCTAACCCCCTGGGCGCGCCCTCCCCCCTCATGGGCCCCTTGTGGCTCCACCGACCTACTTCTTCCTCCTATATATATCCATATACCCCAAAAACATCCAGGAGAACCATGAAACCCTATTTCCACCGTTGTAACCTTCTGTGCCCAAGAGATCCCATCTTGGGGCCTTTTTCGGAGCTCCGCCGGAGGGGGAATCGATCACGGAGGGCCTCTACATCAACTCCATGGCCCCTCCGATGATGTGTGAGTAGTTTACCTCAGACCTTCGGGTCCATAGTTATTAGCTAGATGGCTTCTTCTCTCTCTTTGGATCTCAATACAATGTTCTCCTCGATCTTCTTGGAGATATATTTGATGTAACTCTTTTTGGGGTGTGTTTGTCGAGATCCGATGAATTGTGGGTTTATAATCATGTTTACCTATGAACAATATTTTATTCTTCTCTGAAATCTTTTATGTATTATTGGTTATCTTTGCAAGTCTCTTCAAATTATTCGTTTGGTTTGGCCTACTAGATTGATCTTTCTTGCAATGGGAGAAGTGCTTAGCTTTGGGTTCAATCTTGCAGTATCCTTTACTAGTGACAGCAGGGGCATCAAGGCACATATTGTATTGTTGCCATCGAGGATAAAAATATGGGGTTTATATCATATTGCTTGAGTTTATCCGTCTACATCATGTCATCTTGCCTAATGCATTACTCTGTTCTTATGAACTTAATATTCTAGATGCATGCTGGATAGCGGTCGATGTGTGGAGTAATAGTAGTAGATGCAGAATCGTTTCGGTCTACTTGTCGCGGACGTGATGCCTATATACATGATCATGCCTAGATATTCTCATAATTATGCACTTTTCTATCAATTACTCGATAGTAATTTGTTCGCCCACCGTAATACTTATGATGTCTTGAGAGAAGCCACTATTGAAACCTATGGCCCCTGGGTCTATCTTTTATCATATAAGTTTCCAATATATTTTATTTTGCAATCTTTACTTTCAATATATATCATAAAAATACCAAAAATATTTATCTTATTATTATTATCTCTATCAGATCTCACTCTCGTAAGTGACCATGAAGGGATTGACAACCCCTTTATCGCGTTGGTTGCGAGGTTCTTATTTGTTTGTGTAGGTACGAGGGACTTGCGTGTAGTCTCGTACTGGATTGATACCTTGGTTCTCAAAAATTGAGGTAAATACTTAGGCTACTTTGCTGCATCACCCTTTCCTCTTCAAAGGAAAACCAACGCAGTGCTCAGGAGGTAGCAAGAAGGATTTCTGGCGCCGTTGCCGGGGAGATCTACCACAAGTCAAGCATACCAAGTACCCATCACAAACTCTTATCCCTTGAATTACATTATTTGCCATTTGCCTCTCGTTTTCCTCTCACCCACTTCACCCTTGCCGTTTTATTAACCCTCTTTTTCCGTTCCCCTTCTGTTTTCTAGTTCGTCTCTTTTTGCTTGTTTCTTGTGTGCTTGTGTGTTGGATTGTTTATCACGATGGCTCAATACAATAATAATTTGTGTGACTTTTCTAATACCAACAATAATTATTTTATTAGCACTCCTATTGCTCCTCTTACCAATGCTGAATCTTGTGAAATTAACGCTGCTTTGCTGAATCTTGTCATGAAAGCTCCATTTTCCGGCCTTCCCAGTGAAGATGCAGCTACCCATCTAAACAACTTTGTTGATTTGTGTGATATGCAAAAGAAGAAAGATGTGGATATTGACATCGTTAAATTGAAGCTATTTCCGTTTTCACTTAGAGATCGCGCTAAAACTTGGTTTTCGTCTTTGCCTAAAAACAGTATCCATTCATGGAATAAGTGCAAAGATGCTTTTATCTCTAAGTATTTTCCTCCCGCTAAGATCATCTCTCTTAGAAATGATATTATGAATTTTAAGCAACTTGATCATGAACATGTTGCACAAGCATGGGAGAGGATGAAATTAATGATATGTAATTGCCCCACACATGGTTTCAATCTTTGGATGATTATACAAAAAAATTATGCCGGATTGAATTTTGCTTCTAGAAATATTTTAGATTCGGCCGCGGGAGGCACTTTTATGGAAATAACTTTAGGAGAAGCTACCAAACTCCTAGGTAATATTATGGTTAATCATTCTCAATGACACATTGAAAGATCTACTAGTAAAAAGGTGCATGCAATAGAAGAAATTAATGTTTTGAGTGGAAAGATGGATGAACTTATGAAATTGTTTGCTAATAAGAGTGTTTCTTCTGATCCTAATGATATGCCTTTGTCTACTTTGATTGAGAATAATAATGAATCTATGGATGTGAATTTTGTTGGTAGGAACAATTTTGCTAATAACGTGTATAAAGGTAATTTTAATCCTAGGTCGTTTCCTAGTAATTCCTCTAATAATTATGGTAATTCCTACAACAATTCTTATGGAAATTATAATAAGATGCCCTCTTATTTTGAATCTAATATTAAAGAATTTATTAGTTCGCAAAAGAGTTGCAGTGCTTTGATTGAAGAAAAATTGTCTAAGATTGATGAGTTGGCTAGGAACATGGATGGAATTTATCTTGATGTTGACTCTTTGAAACTTAGATCTATTCCATCTAAGGATGATATCAATGAGTCTCTCAAAGCTATGAGAATTTCCATTGATGAGTGCAAGGAAAGAACCGCTTGGATGCGCGCTAAAAAAGATTGCTTTGTGAAAGTGTGTTCTTCTAGTTTTGATGATAATAAGGATGAAGATCTAAAAGTGATTGATGTGTCTCCTATTAAATCTTTGTTTTTCAATATGAATCTTGATAATGATGGGATTGGAGATGAGTCAACTTTAGTTAAAAGACGTCCCAATGATTCGGAGTTTTTAGATCTTGATGCAAAAATTGGTAAAAGTGGGATTGATGAGGTCAAAACTTTACATAGCAATGAACCCACTATTTTATATTTCAAGGAATTTAATTATGATAATTGTTATTTAATACATTGCATTTCCTTGTTGAAATCCGTGCTAAATTCTCCGCAAGCTTATAGTCAAAATAAAGCTTTTACTAAGCATATCGTAGATGCTTTAATGTAATCTTATGAAGAAAAGCTTGAATTGGAAGTTTCTATCCCTAGAAAACTTCATGATGAGTGGGAACTTACTATTAAAATTAATATTAAAGATCATGAATTCTATGCTTTATGTGATTTGGGTGCTAACATTTCCATGATTCCAAAAACTTTGTGTGATGTGTTAGGTTTCCGTGAATTTGATGATTGTTCTTTAAATTTGCATCTTGCGGATTCCACTATTAAGAAACCTATGGGAAGGATTAATGATGTTCTTATTTTTTAAAATAGGAATTATGTGCCCGTAGATTTCATTGTTCTTGATATTGATTGCAATCCTACATGTTTTATTATTCTTGGTAGGCCTTTCCTTAGAACGATTGGTGCAATTATTGATATGAAGGAAGGGAATATTAGATTCCAATTTCCGTAAAGGGAAGGCATGGAACACTTTCCTATAAAGAAAATTAAATTACCTTATGAATCTATTGTGAGAGCCACTTATGGATTGCATACCAAAGATGATAATACCTAGATCTATTCTTGCTTTTATGCCTAGCTAGGGGCGTTATACTTTAGCGCTTGTTGGTAGGCAACCCAATTTTATTTGTGTTCCTTGTTTTTTGGTTCTGTTTAGTAATAAATAATTCATCTAGCCTATGTTTATATGTGGTTTTATGCTTTTAATTAGTGTTTGTGCCAAGTAGAACCTTTGGGAAGACTTGGGGAAAGTCTTTGCGATCTTGCTGTAAAAAAACAGAAACTTTAGCGCTCACGAGATTTGCTGCCATTTTTTACTGAAGAGTGCTATTAAGTTGATTCTTTTTGAACATGATTAATAGATAAATTCCTCACATCCATAAATGTATTTTAGAATTTTTGGGGTTACATAAGTATTCGAAACCAACAGATTACTACAGACTGATCTGTTTTTGACATATTCTATTTTTCGTGTGTTGTTTGCTTATTTTGAAGAATCTATGGCTAGTATCGGAGGTTATGAACCATAGAGAAGTTGGAATACAGTAGGTTTAACACAAATATAAATAAAGAATTAGTTCATTACAGTACCTTAAGTGGTGGTTTGTTTTATTTTACTAACGGAGCTCATGAGATTTCCTATTTAAGTTTTGTGTTGTGAAGTTTTCAAGTTTTGGGTAAAGATTTGATGGATTATGGAACAAGGAGTGGAAAAAGACTAAGCTTGGGGATGCCCATGGCACCCCAAGGTAAAATCCAAGGACAACCAAAAGCCTAAGCTTGGGGATGCCCCGGAAGGCATCCCCTCTTTCGTCTTCTTCTATCGGTAACTTTACTTGAGGCTATATTTTTATTCACCACTTGATATGTGTTTTGCTTGGAGAGTCTTGTATGATTTGAGTCCTTGCTTTTTAGTTTACCACAATCATCCTTGCTGTACACACCTTTTGGGAGAGACACACATGAATTGAAATTTATTAGAATACTTTATGTGCTTCACTTATATCTTTTGAGCTAGATAATTTTGCTCTAGTGCTTCACTTATATATTTTAGAGCACGGTGGTGGTTTTATTTTATAGAAATTATTGATCTCTCATGCTTCACTTATATTATTTCGAGAATCCTTTAGAACAGCATGGTTATTTGCTTTGGTTATGAAACTAGTCCTAATATGATAGGCATCCAAGATGGGTATAATAAAAACTATCATAGAAAGTGCATTGAATACTATGAGAAGTTTGATACTTGATAATTGTTTTGAGATATAAAGGTGGTGATATTAGAGTGTGCTAGTTGAGTAATTGTGAATTTGAGAAATACTTGTGTTGAAGTTTGCAAGTCCCGTAGCATGCACGTATGGTAACCGTTGTGTAACAAATTTGAAACGTGAGGTGTTCTTAGATTGTCTTCCTTATGAGTGGCGGTCGGGGACGAGCGATGGTCTTGTCCTACCAATCTATCCCCCTAGGATCATGCGCGTACTGCTTGGTTTTTGATGACTTGTAGATTTTTGCAATAAGTATGTGAGTTCTTTATGACTAATGTTGAGTCCATGGATTATACGCACTCTCACCCTTCCATCATTGCTAGCCTCTTCGGTACCGTGCATTGCCCTTTCTCACCTTGAGAGTTGGTGCAAACTTCACCGGTGCATCCAAATCCTTTGATATGATACGCTCTATCACACATAAACCTCCTTATATCTTCCTCAAAACAGCCACCATACCTACCTATTATGGCATTTCCATAGCCATTCCGAGATATATTGCCATGCAACTTTCCACCATTTCATTTAACACGCTTCATCATTGTCATATTGCTTTGCATGATCATGTAGTTGACATCGTATTTGTGGAAAAGCCACCATGCATAATTTTTCATACATGTTACTCTTGATTCATTGCCCTTCCCGGTACACCGCCGGAGGCATTCATATCGAGTCATATTTTGTTCTAGTATTGAGTTGTAATCATTGAGTTGTAAATAAATAGAAGTGTGATGATCATCATTAATAGAGCATTGTCCCAAATAAAAAAAGAAGAGAAAGGCCAAAAAAAGAAAGGCCAAAAAAGGAAATAAAAAGGGACAATGCTACTATCCTTTTTTCCACACTTGTGCTTCAAAGTAGCACCATGATCTTTATGATAGAGAGTCTCTTGTTTTGTCACTTTCATATACTGGTGGGAATTTTTCATTATAGAACTTGGCTTGTATATTCCAACAATGGGCTTCCTCAAATGCCCTAGGTCTTCGTGAGCAAGCAAGTTGGATGCACACCCACTTAGTTTCTTTTGTTGAGCTTTCATACATTTATAGCTCTAGTGCATCTCTTGCATGGCAACCCCTACTCCTTGCATTGACATCAATTGATGGGCATCTCCCTAGCCCGTAGATTAGCATCATCGATGTGAGACTTTCTCCTTTTTTGTCTTCTCCACATAACCCCCTATCATTATTCTATTCCACCCATAGTGCTATATCCATGGTTCACGCTCATGTATTGCGTGAAATTTGAAAAAAGTTTGAGATTACTAAAGTATGAAACAATTGCTTGGCTTGTCATCGGGGTTGTGCAAGATGAGAGCATTCTTATGTGACGAAAATGGAGCATGACCAAACTATATGATTTTGTAGGGATGAACTTTCTTTTTCCATGTTATTTTGAGAAGACATGATTGCTTAGTTAGTATGCTTGAAGTATTATTATTTTTATGTCAATAATAAAATTTTGTCTTGAATCTTTCAGATCTGAATATTCATGCCACAATAAAGAAAATTACATTGAGAATTATGCTAGGTAGCATTCCACATCAAAAATTCTGTTTTTATCATTTACCTACGCGAGGACGAGTAGGAATTAAGCTAGGGGATGCTTGATACGTCTCCAACGTATCTCTAATTTTTTATTGTTCCATGCTATTATATTATATGTTTTGGATGTTAATGGGATTATTTACACACTTCTATATTATTTTTGGGACTAACCTACTAACCCAAGGCCCAGTGCAAATTGCTATTTTTTTGCCTATTTCAGTGTTTCACAGAAAAGGAATATCAAACGGAATCCAAATGGAATAAAACCTTCGGGAGAGTTATTTTTGGAACAAACATGATCCAAGGAACTTGGAGTGGACGTCAAGCAACCAACGAGGTGGCCACGAGGCAGGGGGCGCTAATACCCCCCTGGGCGCGCCCTCCCCCTCGTGGGGCCCTCATGGCTCCATCGACCTACTTCTTCCTCCTATATATATTCATATACCCCGAAAACATCCAGGAGCACCACGAAACCCTATTTCCGCCGCCACAACCTTCTGTACCCAAGAGATCCCACCTTGGGGCCTTTTTCAGAGCTTCGTCGGAGGGGGGGATCGACCATGGAGGGCCTCTACATCAACTCCATGGCCCCTCTGATGATGTGTGAGTAGTTTACCTTAGACCTTCGGGTCCATAGTTATTAGCTAGATGGCATCTTCTCTCTCTTTGGATCTCAATACAATGTTCTCCTCGATCTTCTTGGAGATCTGTTCGATGTAACTCTTTTTGTGGTGTGTTTGTCGAGATCCGATGAATTGTAGGTTTATGATCAAGCTTATCTATGAACAATATTTGATTCCCTCTGAAATATTTTATGTATGATTGGTTATCTTTGCAAGTCTCTTCGAATTATCAGTTTGGTTTGGCCTACTAGATTGATCTTTCTTGCAATGGGAGAAGTGCTTAGCTTTGGGTTCAATCTTGCGGTGTCCTTTTCCAGTGACAGCAGGGGCAGAAGGCACGTATTGTATTGTTGCCATCGAGGATACAAAGATGGGGTTTATATCATATTTCTTGAGTTTATCCCTCTACATCATGTCATCTTGCCTAATGCGTTACTTTGTTCTTATGAACTTAATACTCTAGATGCATGCTGGATATCGGTCGATGTGTGGAGTAATAGTAGTAGATGCAGAATCGTTTCGGTATACTTGTCGCGGACGTGATGCTTATGTAGATGATCATGCCTAGATATTGTCATAATTATGCACTTTTCTATCAATTGTTCGATAGTAATTTGTTCACCCACCGTAATACTTATGCTATCTTGAGAGAAGCCATTAGTGAAACCTATGGCCCTGGGTCTATATTTTATCATATAAGTTTCAAATCTATTTTAATTTGCAATCTTTATTTTCAATCTATATCATAAAAATACCAAAAATATTTATCTTATTATTATTATCTCTATCAGATCTCACTCTCGTAAGTGACCGTGAAGGGATTGACAACCCCTTTTTCGCGTTGGTTGCGAGGTTCTTATTTGTTTGTGTAGGTACGAGGGACTTGCGTGTAGTCTTCTACTGGATTGATACCTTGGTTCTCAAAAACTGAGGGAAATACTTACGCTACTTTGCTGCATCACCCTTTCCTCTTCAAGGTAAAACCAACGCAGTGCTCACGAGGTAGCAGGGGTGGCCTATATAGAGTGCACCAGGACCCTCCTAGCTCTCATCTACACAGGGTTCAATGTGAGTTAAGACTGGGGCGTTACTAGTAATGCTTGCTATTAATGATCTTTATGACAACAGAGTGAATGCCTGATCGTTGCCATCATGGGGTGACTCTAGGCCTTCTATTCTTTGAGTGATTCTTGTGTATGGTTGAGTGTTGTTGTCAGGTCGAGTGGAATTGAGATATCCGAGTGGAATATTCCATCGAGTGGTTTATACTTCAGGGTGATTTTAGTCGGTATCTTCTGCTGCACTTTGTATGTCTCTGACTTTAGGGCAGTGTCCTTGGGTAGGGTGTCTAAGTCAGGCCTAAGACCCTACTCTAGGTACATGTCATCGTCATTAGCCCCCGAATGGATTGAGGTCCGAGTGAAGAAGGGTTGATGTCGGGGATATACCCAACGGTGTGGCCCGGCCGGAGATATGACCCGGCTGGGACTTGATGTTTCATTGGTGACCCGACAGACTATAAGCCGGTGGGAATAGTTAAGCAGGTTAAGCCGGCGGGAACAGTTAAGCAGGTTAAGCCGGCAGACACAGTCATGTAAGCCGGCAGATACAGTCATGTAAGTCGGACAGTTAAGCCATATTGTAAGCCGACAGACACAGTCATGTAAGCCGGATAGTTAAGCAAGATTGTAAGCCGGATTGTAAACCGGCTTACATTAAGAAGCCCAAGACATTAAGAACCCCATGGTAAGACGTCAAAATAGGTTAAGTCCTAATCTGAGTTTGACACTACATGTCACCCGCCCCTTCATCTTATATAAGGAGGGGAGGGCACCCCAAGAGGGGAGGGCAAGAAAAAAATCATTAAGGCTAGACACAAAGAGAGGAGAGCCAGATTTACGGCGTCTCCCTCATGAGCATAATGAGACCTAGCCACAAACAGCATGTAGGGCTATTACCGGATGATGTTTCCTGGGGCCCAAAGCTGTCTAAATCCTTGTCTCATGTGTTGCGTCTCTCGTCCCAATCAGCCCCTCTCAAGCTACCACATAGATGTGTTGGCCTCACGACTAAGCCCTCACACTAGGACATCTGCCGTGACAATTCCACGACAGTTGGTGCCCACTATGGGACTCGCGCACGGTGGTGTTCATTTCTTGGAGGGATCTCTCAGGGATCGAGAAGTTTATTATTTTTTGGACGAAGACTAGCCGGTTTGAAAGAATCTACATCAGCTTCAAGTTCTTCAGGCCAGATTTATAATTTATGAGATTCAAAAGGTTCTTGTAAAATCAGGGTTGCCATCTGTTCACTACTGTAAGTCGTCACGAAATCAGCGGCAGGTCTGATTGTTGTTACGTCAACATCAGTGATTGTTAAAGGTCACATCCTCAAGCTGTTAGTCAAATTTTCTCTTACATCAAGACTACGACAGAGATTCAGATGTGAGTTTTTCAAAGACACCTACAACCCGGAAACAAAGAGGGCAGCGACTCGGATTCCTCCACGGACTGTACCTCACCTGTCACCTCTGCCCGGAATCCGGGCTGATCGCTACTTCGGCCCGGAGCGGTCGGTGCGCCTCTACCGTGTCGCCCGTCTATGACCCGCCGCCTCCTCTATGACGCTTGAGCTGCCATGAGCAGTCACCTCCGCTACTGTGACCACGGTCATCCATTTCTACAGCTGTCGTACCGCGCCGCCAGCTCACTACCACTGTCGGGTCCGCGTGCGCCGGCAATTGTTGGGTCTGCTCTGGTTCTCTGCGCCGGGTCTCCTCCGCTGAGCTATCCATGCGCTGGGGATCCTCTGCCTCCAAGTCGCCACTTCAAAAGTCGGGTTTCCACTGCGGAGAGCCGCCACCGTTGCCGCCTCGTGGGTCGCTGTGGCCTCATGGGCCGCCATCGCCTCGTCTGAGTTGCCGCCACCACCGAGACCCACCATGGCTTGTTCTGGTTTTCTGCATCTGCCGCGATTCCGAGCCGCCGGCCTCACCCCGCTGCGTTGTCTCCGTTTCTTCCAAGCCGCCCATGAACCACTTGCCGGGTCGCCACGCCCGCGCGTCAAGCCGCCACCGTGGGCACGGCCTCGAGTCGCTATTGCGCCAAGCCGCCGACGCTCCCTTGCCTTCACTCTGAATCATCCCCATAGTCTGCTGTCGCGGACAAGTGTTGAGTCCCCGCCTCATCAGCCCAATCTCGTGCTACTTTCGCAGCGCCGTCTTGCATCACGCTGTTATAAGCCGGCCCCGCCATGGCCGACACGTCTCACTCCGCCAACTGCTCCTCCGCGTCGAGTCTCGCCATGGCTCCGTTTCCTGAGCCGCCGTTTGATTAAACCACTGATCCGCCTCGCGCGGACCTTGCTCCTGCGGCGCCGAGCTACCCCTGCCAATCTCCCGCGACGTAGCTTCTTCTACTTCTCTCGCGGACACCGGTGCCTCTCTGTTGCATTTACCTCCTCCGACCATGCCTTTTGACCCACCAAGGTCGTCGAGGCTCCTCCGTGGCACAGCCACCGAGCCTCCGCGGTCGTTGGGACATATGCCAAGTCGTTGTGTTCGCCTCGAGTCACCCGAGACCCCGCACGACCTCGACGCTGAGTCGCTGGGCTCCACTGCGGCCCCGCCTTGTGTTGCCTCCATTGGTCCATCGCTGCGGCCCGTCCCCGTCGATGCAGTGCGGAGCCGCCTTTGCCACGCTGTCGGAGAGCCGCCCTTGCACTGCCCTTGAGCTGTCGTCGCCTCAACAAGCTGTCGCCATGGCCAAATCAATCACCGGCCATCTCTGTCTCAACGCCTGTGAGCCACCGTCGCAATTTCCATTACATGCTTTAAACTGCCTTTGCTCCAGGTCTATCATTCCTTCGTGCGCTCCCGGTCCTCGCCTCCAGCAGCGGCGTGAGCCGGCTGACGCGCCATGCCGCCCCATAGACTCAACCCGTCTTTGCTTCAATTGAGCCAGCCTCTGTTGCTATGGACTCATCGCCAATGTGGCTTGCCTTTGCAGCAGCCCGCCTCGTCGCTCCTAGTCTGTTGCTGCCACCACAATGTCTCGAGTTGGCTGCCACGCCGTGAGCCATGTTGAGCCGCTGGCCGCCTCAGCCCGCCTTCGCGGCCTCACCATATGGAGATGAGAATATCACTGATGTTTCAGATGAACTGAACTTGCAATGACTTAACCCGGTAGGTCGCAGTAATCTGGGTACTCCCTTGGCATAAATTTCCACGTGATAATGAGCATCAGGTTGTCAACATTGACGAGGAAGGGAGGATGTTAAGTCAAGTCACCACGATGGATACTTCAGATATTCCTGTTGAAAGTCCTCTTGGTATTTTAAACTCCAAAAGCAATGAACATCATATTTTGGAATTTAGGAATAACGAGCTCTTTGTGTCAGAGTTGCAAAATACACTGGATAAAAACCAATACAGTTGGATGAGGCAGGAAGTAAAACTTAGCTCTGTGATGGGTGAAGCTAAATCTCTGAAGGAAGAACTTGAAAGTGTCCAGCGAGTCCCAGATTAATTGTGTGCAGGAGGAAAACTGCTTGCATGAGGCAAGGGAAGGAGATTAATAGCGTTGTTTCGTTTGTTCTTTTCTCTGGCTTTTGTTGTGGCAGCTGCTGCTTCCACATTGATCAAGAGAAATCACATCAACCACTGGTGCTACTTACTCCACATGAGATCAAGGATACTGTACACTTTGGTTCCTAGTGCTACTACTGTTGCTATAGAAGCAATAGTATTAGTTGGGCTGAGAACTGCTGCAATATTACCAGGTGCTATTTTCTCTATCTACTTTTAGTATATATTGTTTAATTAAAGAACAATTCATTTGGTTTGTATATTTTTATGTGCAGGACAATTATTCACTATAGGGGTGGTGCCATGCCGCGCCTATGGAGTGTGCGTTAGCATCATCATGCACTAGCGTCTGCGCCCGCTTGCTATTGAATGGGTGTGCGCAAGCCGCAGTCTCTGCGGCCCAATCTACATCGACACGATGGGGTTAACACGCCCATCTGCACCGCGGCTGACTCGCCCATCCTCGGCCAATTCATCTGTCCGCACTTGCAATTGACTCGCCCGACCGCACAGCTTACCGCGCCTGTGACTGACTCGCCCATCCGCGTCAGCTTACAACGGTGCGGGTGACTTATCTATCTGCTCCCGCGGCCGACCTGGCCGTGATGGATTTCAGCTTCACCGTGATAATCATCCAACTCTGCGGTGGATAACTTCTAGATTAACAAATCATGTGAAATCCATCCAGTATATTTTTATATTACATATTTCTTTCTTTAAAAGAGCAAGTACTCTGGCTTGCAAGTTCTCCCATGCAGGACTCAAACCGGTCTATATCACGGTCAACTGTGGAGAATCTCAAGTCAACTCATTGAGTCGTCTTAAAGACTCGAGGGTTACATGGACATAGCTCAATAAATGTTGCCAATTTAAAGGCCGTCCAGAAAAAATTCCGGTTCAAAAAGAATTTATCTCTCGCAAAGCTCGAGTTCTCAGGAAAAATTAAAGGGACCAAAGAGAGTTTGTTGCAAGGCACAACTTAAACATACGTACCCTGCTTCAAAAGACCATTGGGGGCTGATTGTATTTGAATCTAGCTTAACCCCTTTTGGGTCCGACTTTGATCGTATTCAAATCAGAGTCATTAAAAAAGTCTCAAGTTCATTTGGGGGCTTCTTGTTCAAACATAGGTCGTATTTGAACCAAAGAGAACATAGCTATCGGTACCCTCTTGATCGGCACAATGCCAAACCCACTAGGGGGCTTCTTGATCGTATTCGAATCATAGCTTAACCCCTTTTGGGTCCGACTTTGATCGTATGCAAATCAGAGTCGTTAAAAAGCTCTCAAGGTCATTTGGGGGCTTCCTGTTCAAACATAGGTCGTATTCGAACCAAAGAGAACACAGCTGTCGGTACCCTCTTGATCGGTACAACGCCAAAACCACTACGGGGCTTCATGATCGTATTCAAATCCTAGCTTAACCCCTTTTGGTCCTGTATACTAATCGTATTCGAATCACAAGCCTCATTTTTTCTCTGTTTGGCGTAAGTTTTTTGAAAACAATCTTTGGTTTTGTCTTGAGACCTTTTTGTTCATATCTGAAACATATATGTGGTTTCAATTAACCCGGCTTGACTTTGGATGATAAGTTGCCATATATGACAATCAGAAACATTTGGAAGTTTTGGCTTCTAAAGATTGGGTTATCACCCTTACTACACAGGTATCCTAAACCGGCAGTATGATTCAATATCACAGGAACCGATTTTCCAAACCAGATTATATTATTCAAATCTTTAATAGCCAACATAGCTGGATTTTTATTATGGTTATCAATAGCCAATATTATGATGGAGGTCTTCAAAGTCGCTTCAGCGCAATGGTTATTATTTTATTAATGGACATGATTTATTTTTACAATGGAGGGAATAGTCCCGAGTCGCTGTAGGCTTACAACCCGACACTTGGGGGCTACATTATTCAAATTGAGATTACATCAAATATGCATGTCCCGTGTCACTGCCACCATGCACCATGGCACTTGGAGGTAAAGTCATTTTTTTGATCAACTTATTGAAGACCCGACTCATCCCATTGTAATGTGCC
Organism: Triticum aestivum; assembly: GCF_018294505.1. Lineage (NCBI taxonomy): Eukaryota > Viridiplantae > Streptophyta > Magnoliopsida > Poales > Poaceae > Triticum > Triticum aestivum. The sequence continues at coordinate 223,439,563 of NC_057797.1, forward strand.
GGCCCTTGGGGGCTACCAATTGCTCCTGTCAAAAATTCAAGGTACACAAGCCTCAGTCCATTATATTGAAAGATCCACTACTCAGTTGGTAGAGTACAAAGCTCTTAACCTTATGGACGTGGGTTCGAGCCCCATGGTGTAGATTATATCATATGATGTTATTATCAATGAATTATATACAAAGTCCCAGCTCAGTATTATCTTAATGTCCCGGCCCTTGGGGGCTACACGTTGCTTCTCAAGTCTACATGATCATATTTAAAAAGTCGCTGCTCATTATTGCATAATGGCCTGGCCCTTGGGGGCTACAAGTGATATGAATATAATGGAGATCTACATCTTTAAGCCGGCTGAAAATCAGATGAGTATTTCAAGGCCAATATTCTTCACAATATTTTTCTGTGAGAAACCAATGTCAGCAAATTGATTATGAAGCTGGTATATTGAAGCGGACTTCCCACAAGAAGGAAACGACAAGGACTTAAGCATGATCAGGTGCTGGCTTACAAGAGTTCTTAACCTAGAGCATAATCTATCAAAATTGTTCTTGTGTTTTTTTACAAGATCAACTTAACATGGATCAATCCAAATTAAACTAGGGGCTAATGTCAGGGATATACCCCGCGGTGTGACCCGGCCGGAGATATGACCCGGCTGGGACTTGATGTTTCATTGGTGACTGTCGGTGTCAAAACCGGAGGATCTCGGATAGGGGGTCCCGAACTGTGCGTCTAAGGCGGATGGTAATAGGAGGCAGGGGACACAATGTTTACCCAGGTTCGGGCCCTCTCGATGGAGGTAATACCCTATGTCCTGCTTCATTGATCTTGATGGTATGAGTATTACAAGAGTTAATCTACCACGAGATCGTAGAGGCTAAACCCTAGAAGCTAGCCTATGATTATGATTGTTATTGTCCTACGGACTAAACCCTCTGGTTTATATAGACACCAGAGGGGGCTAGGGTTACACAGAGTTGGTTACAAGGGAGGAGATCTACATATCCGAATTGCCAAGCTTGCCTTCCACGCAAAGGAGAGTCCCACCCGGACACGGGACAAAGTCTTCAATCTTGTATCTTCATAGTCCAATAGTTCGGCCAAAGTATATAGTCCGGCTGTCCGAGGACCCTCTAATCTAGGACTCCCTCAGTAGCCCCTGAACCAGGCTTCAATGACGATGAGTCCGACGCGCAGATTTTCTTCGTCATTGCAAGGCGGGTTCTTCTTCCGAATACTCCATAGAAGATCTTGAACACGATGATCGTGTCCTACTCTGCAAAACAAATTCCACATACTACCGTAGAGAGTATAATATTTCCACAAATCTAATCTGCTGATGACTTTTCATAATGTGACATCACGCCATGGCCTGGTCATTATGCAAACCGTTTTTCTCAACCAGCTACTACGCATATTGCGAGGCGGTTTTCTTGGCAGGTCTTGTCGAAGCAGAGAACGTGTCCCATTATCACGGGATTCTCATCAATACGGGTGTGGGTAACCCAACCGTGCCATCAATGGCGCCGCTTGGGGAATAAGCGAGTTTACCAGGCAGGTGGGGAGGCGCATAGCTTCTTCCACCCTAATAAAGGGACAAGGACTCCTCCTTTTCACCCATGCCTTCTTCTTCCCCACCCATCCATTCTTGCGCACTCGAGCTCCAGCGCCCAAGTTTGCATTCTCTCCATGAAACCACTCAAAACATGTCCGGAGCAGGAGGCAAGTGGATGGTCTCCTCCATTACGGAGGAGAACATTACGAAGCTCCGGGAAGCTGGATACTTGGCCGCAGACATCGGGCACCGGCTCCCAGACGAGGGGCAGATCGTCCCTACTCCAAGACCCCACTTCATCCGCGGGTTTGGATTTCCCCTCCACCCATTCGTCCGCGGGCTCATGTTCTACTACGGGCTGGACTTCCATGATCTGGCCCCCAATTTCATCCTCAACATTTCGGCGTTTATCGTCGTGTGCGAGGCCTTCCTCCGCATCAAGCCCCACTTCGGCCTGTGGCTGAAGACCTTCAACGTGAAACCGAAGGTGGTGGTCGGCCAGCAAGCGGAGTGCGGAGGCGCCATGGTGGGCAAGATGCCTAATGTCACCTGGCTCGAGGGCTCATATGTGGAGACCGTGAAGGGGTGGCAATCAGGGTGGTTCTACATCACCGAGCCATGCGACGCCAAATGGGCGGTGGCCCCCGAATTTTGATCCGGCATCCCCACGCGGCTCACCTCCTGGAAAGAGAAGGGCCTATCCTGGGGTTCATCGGTGGAGCTGACCGAACTCCATAACTGCGTAAGAAATATGATAAGCAAGAAAATCAAGGTCGTCAACGTGGTCCAGGTCATGCTCTTCCGCTGGATCCTTCCGTGTCAAGGACGGGCATTCAATATGTGGGAGTTTGACCCGGCCAAGCACCAGACGCTGCGAGAGCTTTTTGACACGATGCACCAAGACATCTGGAGGGTGCTATTCAAGGCCGCCGAGGTACCTCCTCCCCTTACCGAGGATCGCGGACTCAGCGCAAAGCACCCTGCCAATCCGGTAAGCTCTTTATAACTCATAAGATGTTTCTTTCCCCGGTATAATCATGTGGGGGATCTAAGCCTTCGTGCCATTTGACAGGAATGGGTCGCGACAGCGGAGCAGATCGATTGTCCGGCCCCACTGCCCGAGGATCCAGCAAGCGCTCTATTAACTGAGATGCTGGCTTCGGCGCCCTACGAGGCGCCGGAGAAGAAGGCCAAGAAGAAGGCCACGGGTACCAGGAAAGGTCTCCGACGGAAGGTCATATTGGACTCATCGTCCGATAACACCGAGGCGCCCTCCTCCCACGAAAACAAGGAGGAGGAAGAGGAAAGTTCTCCCTCCTAGCCGGGGGGGGACAAGAAAAGGAAGGCCGCCCCATCAGGGGAAGCCAAATGGTCCAAGAAGGGAAGGAATCTCCTTCGAGAACGCTCCACGGCCGCCGCTGTTAGTGATGAGGAGTGGTTACCCAGGGACAAGCCCCTGGCGAAGTCGTAAGTATCCGGATACCATAATAGTTCTTGGTATGTTTTATTTTATTGCTTCTTATCATGCCAAACATGATCATGCAGCCCATCCAAAGCCCATATTGACGTATCCCCTTTCGGATGGGTCTTTGGGCCTGTCGGAGATGAATAGCGATTCACTCCCGACCACCTCCTCCCCCCCGCCCTACGGACGACGTCGAGGTGTTGTCTCAAAGGGTACCGAACCAAGGGGAGATAGTTCTGGAAGCGCCCCAAGGTGACGTTCCGGACGCTGGGCGTACGAGGGGCAAGACTCTCATGGGGTCTAACACCGGGGGCAGCAAGTCTGTGCCGATGGCCTCTGTCCATCCAGGGTCATCGGACAATTTGCTGGAAGCGCTTCGCGGCGCTTCCATTCAGGAAGAGCACCGCACTATCATGAGTGCGGTGGTCAAGAAGATTCAGACCGCCAAAAGCGGACTGACTAAAGCCTGTGCCAACCTCCTAACAGGCTTTGAGGTAAGTAATCAAATTATGAGAAAATGTTATAGCATAGACAGTAGCCCCTGATGCTCTGTTTGGTGTTCGGAAGAAAAGCCGAACAGAGGATCAAATAATAACCACAGGAGTCTAATCATAATATGTCTATGTGAATAAGCAGGCTTCACTGCTAGCCGCTGCCGCTCACAAGGCGGAGGTCTCCGCACTGAAGCGGGACCTTGAGCGGTCCGAGGAAGAGCTCGGCCTTACCAAGAGGTGGCTCGAAGAGAACAAAGGTAAGTGATACCTCATCTGTTTATTGATAAAGAAAAAGGAAACTTGTCATTGGATCACAGGATCGTCATGAATTTTGCTAGGGGCCACGACCGATGTGGCAGCCCTAAAGAAGGCGCTGTCTGAGGCCGAAAGCAAAGTGGCGAAGGAGCGCGCCGAGCGCGAGAAGCAAGAGGCCCGAGTTGGCGAGGTTCAGCAAGAGCTCCAGGAGTTCATCAAGAAGTACGAGTCCTTGGAGCGTGACTCTAAGACACTAGGGTCCAAGCTTGCGAAGGCCCTTGAGAGCGCGCAAAATGCCAAGGCCGAAGCTCAAAAGGCCCTCCAGGAAATTGAGGCGGTTAAGAAGATAGCGGCGGGTAAGGCATTCATTATGCAAAGCAAGCATGTGAAGGAAACTTTCCTTTTACTTACCCGAATTCGGAGTTCTCCAGGAGCGTTCGCAGATCTACCCCGCAGTGTGTCGGATGCCACGGAGTTCTACCGGGCCAAGGAAGGGAGCTCGACAGAGAAGTTGCTCTGGTCTCAGTATACTGGGACCGAACATCCGATGCCCTTGAGCGACCAGTTGAAGCAACTGGTCGAGCTTCACAAGGCGGCCGAACTGGCCATGAAAGGCCTTATAGTTCAGATGTGGCCTGGTGAGCCCCTGCCTGGCAGCTATTTTGGCTTGGTAAGGCGACTCGTGAACGCCAGCCCCCGGTTTGAAGTCATAAAGCGGTCCATCTGCATTGAGGGCGCGCGCAGGGCTTTTGCCCGGGTGAAAGTGCACTGGGCGAAGATGGACGCCGAAAAGCTGGTGCAGGAAGGGCCGCCGGAGGGCAAGGAGCATTGCCACCCCGAAAAGTATTATGACAGCGTCCTGAAGGGTGCTCCCCTTGTGGCAGAAGAATGTACTAAGGATGTAATATTTGAATGAATGTACTTTCTGATCCTGTAATGTGAACCAAGTTCATATGCGCTATGTAGCGCTTGTTTGATTTAAAATATTACCTTCTATGCGGCCGTTTATAAAATTGGAGAGTTGGCCAGTCGTCGACTTCTGCCCCCATGTAACTAGTACTGAGGTGTTCGGGATAAACCTGATCACTCTTTATCCCAGTTTTGGGTCCTTCGAAGGAGGTGTTCAGCACAACGAACTAGGCAATCGGACTATAAAGCTTTATCACTCTCACTTAGCCATAGAAGTCTACAATTTTAAATTTTGGCAAAGCCCCTGGTATTTGGAAGGCCAAACTTGGGGTGCTATGTACGCCGAAGTCGGACAAGACCGACTCCTCGCCCTAAGCAGAAAAAATCTTTAGGGATTTGAGACCTCTCGAACAGCGACCAGCTCTCGCCGCATCATGACAGTCAGTTTTCGGCTTTCTCTATTGAGGTGCTCGTCCGGAAGAACTGGGACACAATCGCAGTAGTTCTCCCAGTGCTACCTTAGCCGATATAGTGGAACGTAAGGTACCAAAACGTGGGAGCCGGGCGAACCCAACTATTGACCCAAGACATGATTCGGAGCTGATGCATATAATGCTATAAGTTCGAGGTGTCGCACTGTCGAGAGTGTTCGGACTTTTCTTGTCGTGTTACGGGGCACACTGAAGCCCCTGGCGCACTGGACATACTAGAACGTACGGGTGCAATTTGTCGTAAATAGGCAGACAGGAAAAAGGATGAAGAAATGTAATAATAAGCTAACATTGTACATTGTTGTTGAAATGATACGTCAAAGCACATGTATACAAGTAGTGCAATAAGCAAAAATAGGACTATTTAACATGTCCTATCTAAGGGCAAGCTGCGTGTGGTATGTAAAACAGGTATAGTGATCGTTATTAGAGACCACCTGGGGATTCCCTTGTACATCAAAGCTTCTTGCTTCCTTGGTGTTTTCTTCCCGTGGCGGGTCCGATAATCAGACTACCGGAGAGGGCCTTTGGAGAGTAGGGGCCTGAAAGGAAGAAAGTGTTAAAGGTATACAGGCCCTAAAGCGGTTGAGCCACATTGTGGGTTGTGCCGTGGCCGTGCCTCCGCCTATGCCCATGGTATAGTGAGTGCGTAATTATGTACGCGCGGCACTAATTTCGCCGCTTTGATGGGACTAGGACGGAGGCCGAACTACTAGGCGATCTCTAAACATGCCTAGCGATCCTCTTGCAGGGTACTCCGGACTCGCCTGAAGGTGTCCGGGGTCTTTTTCGCTGAATTGGCGGTTTGCCTCATAAGGCTCCTTTGCGCTTTTGCTGCGAGGGCCGCAGTGTGTTCCTCCGTGCGGAGTGAGCGCTCTGTGTTTCCATTAATTGTTATAACCCCGCGAGGTCCTGGAATTTTGAGCTTGAGGTATGCATAATGCGGTACCGCATTGAATTTGGCAAATGCGGTTCGTCCGAGCAGTGTGTGATAGCCGCTGTGGAAGGGGACGATATCGAAGATTAATTCCTCGCTTCGGAAGTTATCCGGAGATCCAAAGACCACTTCCAGCGTGATTGAGCCCGTGCAGCAGGCCTCTACACCTGGGATGACACCTTTAAAGGTGGTTTTGGTGGGTTTGATCCTCAAGGGGTCTATACCCATTTTGCGCATTGTATTCTGATAGAGCAGGTTCAGGCTGCTGCCATCGTCCATAAGGACCCGAGTGAGGTGAAATCCGTCAATGATGGTGTCAAGGACCAATGTGGCAAAACCGCCATGACGGATGCTGGTGGGGTGGTCCTTGCGATCGAAGGTGATCGGACAAGAAGACCATGGGTTGAACTTTGGGGCGACTGGCTCCAACGCATAGACGTCAGAGGGAGTCCTGGATTAGGGGGTGTTCGGATAGCCGGACTATACCTTCAGCCGGACTCCAGGACTATGAAGATACAAGATTGAAGACTTCGTCCCGTGTCTGGATGGGACTTTCCTTGGCGTGGAAGGCAAGCTTGGCGATGCGGATATTCAAGATCTCCTACCATTGTAACCGACTCTGTGTAACCCTAACCCTATCCAGTGTCTATATAAACCGGAGGGTTCTAGTCCATAGGACAACTTCATCATACAACAATCATACGATAGGCTAGCTTCTAGGGTTTAGCCTCCTTGATCTCATGGTAGATCTACTCTTGTACTACATATATCATCAATATTAATCAAGCAGGAGTAGGGTTTTACCTCCATCGAGAGGGACCGGACCTGGGTAAAAACATCGTGTCCCTTGTCTCCTGTTACCATCTGCCTAGACGCACAGTTCGGGACCCCCTACCCAAGATCCGCCGGTTTTGACACCGACATTGGTGGTTTCATTGAGAGTTCCTCTGTGTCGTCGCAATCAGGAAGGATGCCTCTTCCCGTCTTTAAAGACGGCACCATTGCTAAGGGAGCTTTGGCTGTCGGCTGAACTCTCCGGCTCGGCGATTTTCTTATGACTGCATGTTCGGCTGTTGTGCCGACGATGACCTCTTGGGTCATCAAAAGCAATCTTCACGTCAGCTCGGAACTCGCCGAGCAGTTAGATCCAATGGAGCTCTCTTCCATAAATGAGCTCTTGGATCGCATCGCCGCCCTACGGGTCACTACGGATTACGACCATGTTGGGCTTAAACCCGATCTAAGAGAAATTAACTCTCCCCAGGCCACCCACCACGTCGCCGTGGTAGAGGTGCAGTGCGGCGACCCTTCATCTATTCTAAGGACTAGTTACGTCCGAATTCCTGACCCCTCCAAGCCGGATACCCGCGGAGGGGAGGATGTAACTCGAGACCTGAGCTTAAAATCAGGCAACGGGCTAGACTCATTGGACAACATCCAAGAATCCGGACCTCAGAGTTCGGAAGCTCTTCGGCCTCTGAATCTTAGATTGGGCGTGGTTTCAGAATCAACGCCACCCGCCCACCCGAACATAAGCGATCTTTTCCAAATCAGGCAAAAGCCCGAGGAAACAGTACATCATTACTGGGCCAGATTCCTCCTGGTTATGAACAGGATAAAGGATTGCCGTGAGGGAGACGCAATATCAATCTTCTGCAGTAATTGCACGGACGAGGGAATCCTTAACGCCATAAGTCGTCATGATATTACACGCTTCGCTGACTTGGCGTCCATAGTACAAAAGTACTATGCGATGGAAAGTGCCTGGAAAACCGAAATAAAATTTTGGGATAATCCGGCCTTGAATAGCAATCCCGACCGAACTAAGAGGGTGCATCATCATAAGACACCCGGGTTAAACACCAAAAAACCAAAACCCTCTACAGAGCATGGAACCGTACTGGAAAGATGGCTTGATGGACCCTGTAAAATTCATAGTATAGAGGACGCCACACCAACTCACAGCCTTAGAGCATGTTGGATACTCCGGCAGGTGGCCAAAATTTGGGAGGACCTCTTAATTTCGGAGGCCACAGAAAACCACCCTGGAGACACCAGTACCGTTCTCACAGTCTTCGAGACCTTCGCATCAAATAATACGCGAAAAAGAACACTCCACAGCCTTGCCGAAGTCTATCAAGTAGCAACAATAAACCCATGGAGCGACACGGCTATTACCTTCAACGCAAGTGATGAACCTAAATTCCGAACAGTCCGAGCACCAGCCGCATTGGTCCTCAGTCCGATAGTGGACGGCTTTCGCCTCACCAAGGTACTCATGGATGGAGGCAGCGGATTGAACCTCATTTATGAGGAAACTCTTCAAAAAATGGGACTAGACTGGAGCCGCGTTGAGCGAAGCAGCACAACCTTTAGAGGAATAATCCCCAGTCGGGAAGCGCGCTGCACAGGAAAAATCACACTAGATGTGGTGTTCGGCACGTGGGATAATTACAGATCCGAAGAGGTCACATTTCAGGTGGCCCCGTTCAGCAGCGGATATCACGCCCTACTAGGGTGGGAAGCATTTACAATTTTCCAAGCAATACCCCATTACGGGTACATGAAGCTCAAGATGCCCGGGCCGAACGGTATTATCACTCTCGCTAGTTATCCGGACATAGCACTCCGCACCGAAAACAAGACAGCCGCATTAGCCCTGGAGGCACTATCCGAAGCCTTAGTAGCTAAGGAACTGACTACGCTACGCTCCACAGTTAACAGGGATGATGTGATACTCGACAAGAGATCCAAGTCCACATCCTTTAAGCCAGCAGACGAAATAGTCAAGTTCCAGGTCCATCCAACGGACCCCAATAAAACAGCATCCATCGGGGCACGATAAAACCCTGATATGGACGCCGCACTACGAGAATTTCTACGTGAAAATTGGGACATCTTCACCTGGCACCCTTCAGACATGCCAGGAATCCCACGCAAGCTGGCCGAACACAGCTAAAATATCCTAAAAGGATTCAAACCTGTCAAACAAGCCCTTCGGCGTTTTTCCGAACCCAAGAGACAGGCTATGGGAGAGGAGCTAGCCAAGCTATTGGAGGCCGGATTCATTAGAGACATAAAACACCCGGACTGGCTAGCAAACTTGGTGATGGTACCAAAGAAGGACAAATCCTGGCGCCTATGTGTCGATTTTAAAGACCTTAACAAGGCTTGTCCAAAGGATCCCTTCCCCCTCCCCTGTATCGATCAAATTATTGATGCCACCGCAGGACACGATTCGTTGTGTTTCCTCGACGCATACTCTGGTTACCATCAAATTAAGATGGCAGAATCAGACCAAGCCGCAACAGCATTCATCACACCATACGGCCCATTTTGCTTCAACACAATGCCCTTCGGGCTGAAAAATGCCGGCGCAACATATCAGCGCATGATTCAGACATGCCTGGCAAACCAGATCGGCAAGACAGTGGAGGCGTACGTGGATGATGTGATCATCAAAACAAGACATGTCGAATCTCTAGTAGACGACTTGAGGCTAACATTCGACAACCTCCGAAAATACGACATCAAGCTCAACCCAGAAAAATGCGTCTTCGGCGTTCTAGCCGGAAAGCTTTTGGGCTTCATTATATCCGGTAGAGGAATTGAAGCAAATCTGGCCAAGATCCGAGCTTTGTTGCAACTGGATATCCCAAAGGACCTCAAACAAATACAACAATTAACTGGATGTGTGGCGGCTCTAAGCCGCTTTATCTCTCGCTTGGGAGAAAAGGCACTGCCCCTTGATCGCCTCCTTCGGCGCACCGAATACTTCGAGTGGACGGATGCTGCCACGGCCGGACTTGATGAAATAAAAGCCATATTGGCAACAAACCCAGTCTTGGCCACGCCAAACACCGGCGAACCAATGCTATTGTACATTGCAGCAACCCATCAAGTTGTCAGCGCAGTACTCGTCGTCGAGCGGGAAACGGATGGACACAAACTCCCCCTTCAAAGGCCGGTCTACTACGTGTCCACTGTCCTCACTCCATGCAAATCACGGTACCCGCATTATCAAAAGATTGCATACGTGGTATTCATGGCATCCCGGAAGCTACGACATTAATTTCAAGAGTGTTCCATAACAGTAGCCTCGGAAGTACCACTCAACGATATTATCAACAACCGCGACGCAATGGGCCGGATCGCAAAATGGGCCATCGAGCTCCTCCCGTTCGATATAACCTATAAGCCATGGCGAGCTATTAAATCGCAAGTTTTGGCCGACTTCGTCGCAGAATGGACGGAGGCCGAGCTCCCTAAAGAGTATGGCACATATTCAAACTGGATCATGCATTTCGACGGCTCCAAAATGTTGGCCGGACTAGGGGCTGGCGTCGTCTTGACGTCCCCCGCAGGAGACACAATTCAATATGTGCTCCAGATCATGTACACGGACTCCAACAACGCAGCCGAATAAGAGGCCCTCCTACATGGTCTCCAGATGGCAGTATCCATGGGCATTCAACGCCTAGAGGTACGCGGGGACTCAAACCTCACGATATCCCAAATAAACGGAGACTTCGACGCCAAGGATCCAAAAATGGCAGCTTACCGCAACGCCGTCCTAAAAATGTCAGCTCAGTTCGAAGGGTTGGAGTTTCATCATATAGCCCGAGAAAACAATCAGGCAACGGACGTCCTGGCACGCATTGGAGCAAAACGTGATGTAGTCCCCCAACATCTTTTTAGAAAGACTATTCAAGCCATCCATAGCATGGGAGGGGGAACCCACAGATAACAGCCCAGACCTAACCGCACCACTCGACGCCGAACAATCTGACATAATTGGAGGCCCTGCCACTGAAATTACACCTTCAGCCCACGTAATAATGGCGGTCATCGCCCCGTGGACAGAACCGTTTCTAGCCTACCTTACTAGGCAGGAACTCCCAGAGGACCAAAACGAGGCACGCTGCATAGTGCGGCGATCTAAAGCCTATAAAGTCCACGAGGGAGAGCTTTATAAGACAAGCACTACCGGAGTCCTTCAAAGGTGCATCTCCGAAGAGGAAGGGCGGAACTTGCTGGCTGAAATTCATGCCGGACTCGGTGGCCACCACGCTGCAGCTCGGTCCCTTGTAAGCAAGGCTTTCCATATGGGCTTTTACTGGCCGATGGCCCGAGCCTGACGCTCAGGACTTGGTCCAACGATGCGTCGGCTGACAGCTTTTTGCAAACCAAAGCCATATGCCACCCACCGCCCTCCGAACTATCCCCATCACTTGGCCCTTCGCGGTCTGGGGGCTTGACATGGTTGGACCCCTCAAAGGCGGAACCCATAAGAAAAAATACTTACTGGTCATGGTGGATAAGTTCACCAAATGGATAGAAGCTACGCCTGTTAAGACGGCCGAATCCGGACCTGTGATAGACTTCATATCCCGGGTTGTACACCGTTACGGCGTCCCCCACAGCATCATCGCTGATAACAGCACAAACTTCACCTCCGACGAGGTAAAACTTTGGTGCAAAAACATGGGCATCAAGCTCGACTATGCTTCCGTCTATCACCCACAAACTAACGGCCAGGTCGAACATGCAAATGGTCTTATCATGAGTGGCATTAAACCCAGACTAGTGCGGTCCCTCAAGGAATCTAACACGCACTGGGTAGAGGAGGTCGACTACGTACTCTGGGGACTGCGGACCACGCCGAATCGCACCACCGGATACACACCATTCTTTATGGTGTACGGCGCAGAGGCAGTTCTGCCCTGCGACATAATTCATGACTCACCTCGAGTGCGCATGTACGAAGAAAGAGAAGCCGAGCTCGATCGGCAGGACTACTTGGACGCCTTGGAGGAGGAGCGTGACGTGGCAAAAGCCCGTTCCGCATTTTATCAACAGCAGGCTCGAAGATATCAAAGCAGTGAAGTACGGGCCAAAAATTACAATGTTGGCAAACTAGTTCTACGCCTTCTGGATAAGAAAAAGGACAAACTCAAGCCCAAGTGGGAAGGTCCATTCATAATCGACCAAGTCCTAATTGGTGGAGCGTACCGCCCGCGAGATGCGTCGGATAACTGACTCGAGCCGAACCCATGGAACGCCGCCCGTCTCCGAAGATTCTATGCCTAGCACCGGACTCTGTGTTTGTCTCCTTCCTCTGTCCATTTTTTACGTTTTTCGTCTTACATTTCTCTCCTTCCCCTCTTTTCTCTTATAGCCCTTAAAGGCTCATTAAGTGGCGTGCTACCCGCGCTCATTAAACCTAGGGGCTTCTTTAACATAAGCTTATTTATGGGCTTCACGCCCAACACATGCGTCAAACTTCCGCATGTACCTTTTCTTCACCATTATATGCATCGATATGACTTAAGTTTTGGCCAAGCTGGGTTGCCTGGCTCCTGTGCTTACCCCTACGTTCCCGATTGTTCGGCTAGGCGGTAAAGGGAGCACCTCTGCGATTGTTACTGCCGGATCAGCCGGATGTGTACCTCAGACTGGGTGAAGCCAAAAGCTAGCGTTCTTAAGGGAATATTCGGTCGGTGAACTAAAAGATGACCTTTTTTACTTATTTATATACATGCCCCCAGATGATTTTCCTGCATTTGCAGTCCGGACATGCACTTTAGGGCATGCCTCCCAGAGAAAGGAACTCCTAACGGAACTATTCTCTCTGGAAGATATTTCTTACTAACCATGTAATATAACATAACTAGTTGGGCACTTGTCTGATAAAGCACTAATGACCCCTACGCCTGGTCTCCATGCATACCCTGGTTCATACATAACCGGTAGGGTATTCGGACACACTCCGGACCGTCAGTCCCGAGGTAGAAGCGAAAAGGTCGGCAATGACAAATGATCTAAAATCTGTCTAGAAGGCATTACACATGTCAATTAACAATTACATAGTCACTCTAACTGATTGTATTCATCTTCTATACCATCTAACAGGCTGTCTAATTTACAGTCCTGTTGGGAATACTTTGCGGCCAATTCTACTTGGCCGTATACTAAGCTTATAGGGATCTCCTTCCCATCAGGCCCCACAGGTCCGACTTCGGCCATGTGGTTTGGGTCAGACCTCGTAAACCGGGTCTTCACCATGGCCTAGGCCTCCCTAGCACCTTGCCGGCAGGCCGATATCTTCCACAACCGGAAGCGCCGCCGAGCTCCCTTAAGCTTCTCCGCAAGCTCTCCAAGGCCCTCGGGCATGGAGTGGGACAACCATAAGGCTTGGGCAACGCCTCGCATTGCCTGCCGAATTCGCTCCTGCAGTTGCAATAGCTCGGGAAGAAGGTCACCCGTAGAACCGGGCATCTCCTCTGCAGGACGACCTGTTAGCATACCTACAGACATTACTCTGTTAGTCGACTTCCTCGTTGAACTCTTTTTTCAAAAGATTCGCTTAAGCACTTACTAAATATGCCGCGTCGAAGCCGCTGATTCTCCTTAGTGGAGTCCGACAGCTGGCCACGAACATCTCTAAGTTCAACGTCCAGCTTGGTGTTGGCATCCTGAAGATCATTCTTCTCTCGCCTCACCTTTGTCAGCGTACTCTCACCGGCCTTTAGCCGGCGTAAGAGTTGTTGTCTCTCCGGATCGAGTCCGGCGCCATCTACAATATGATTTGTCAGATTTGCACCCACGCCGCAAAATACTAATCTTTCGAAGTGTATCTTACCAGAGGGGGTCTCTTTGGGCTCCCCTGCCGCGGCTAGTGCGGCCTCTAGTTGGGCTTTGCACTCTTCCAGCTCCTGGGACAGTACTGTATTCTTCTCTGTAAGAACCTACATAACAAATGATCCTTAAATCAGTTACTCTAACTATTTCAAGTCTCGGGGGCTACTGGTATATATATATTTGACCAAAATTTTCTTACCCATATGTCTTTTACATACTGCTCCGTGGCTCTGGCTAAACCATTTTGAGCGGCACAGAGGTACGCATCTCCCGAATTGAAGGCATCTAACGCCTCTTGGGAGAAACAAGCGTCGCAAAGAACTGTCCGGCGACGCCTGTGGTTCATGGCACTCTCCACCTCAGAATTCGTGGCAGAAAGCCTATCCGCATCCTCTGTCGGAGGAGCGTCCGGTGCGCGCCTTGTGCTCGCCTCCGCTTCCGGGCCAGACATTGGATGGAGGCACGATTGGCAACCTCTCCGTATATAGTCCGGCGAGGTTTCTTCGTCCTGAAGATAGCACGAACATTAATATGCCCTGAAGAAATAACACCAGGGAAATAGAGGGTGCGCTATACCTTTGCACCGGCATCTCAGTCCGGACCACATTCCTTTTTACCCCACGGGGCCCTGCGGCCCCTCGTTGGCTAGCCGCTGCAGGTTCGGCCTCCCGCCTCTGAAATCTCCCCTGCAAAACGCGGTTGTCGTCAGAAAACTGAAATACGTGAGAATGGAATCCTTCTCAAGGGGATGAGGCTCTGGTCTCTGTCACCTGGGAGGCCGGGTTTAACCCTGGGTAATCAGCCGTAATGGCCACCAAGGTATTGTCCTTGCTTAGCTGATGGAACACCCCATCAATAAGCTCCACCGATATGTCCGGATCCTCTTCGGAGTCCGGATCGAGGGACCATTCTGGATCCTCGGGCTGTGGAGGACGGCTGTTTATATCCTTTACCTCCTGACGCAGTTCCTGCGTTGAAGTCGTTAGACTATATAGTTAATCATGGGAATATAAAACGAACGGGCAAGCACAATTGTCCACTTACCCAACTTGGAGGGTTGTACATAGTAAATCCGCCCTGCAGGTTGACGCGGCGGAATTCCTCCTCTTCTCCCTTGTACAAAGAGGATAAGATCTTTACTAGAGCGGCAGCTGAGGCTGGCCCCTTACGACCATAACGGGTGGCGTCATCCTCCCCGTTAAAATCCCACATGGGGTGGCCTCTATATTGAAGCGGTTGCACCCCCCGCATGATGCATGCGGCCATGACTCCAATCATGGTTAGTCCGGAATGAGCCAATAGTCTTATCCGGCCCATCAGGTAAAGGACGTCTCTGTCGCTTTCTCTCCGAGAGCTCCGCGGATGCCAGCTCAAGTGTTTCTTTAATGGAGCATTGCTGAACTCAGGGAGACCGACCCGGATAGGGTCCAGTAGCGGGACATGATCTATATAAAACCATTCCGAAGGCCAGTCCTCAGACGCCTTCTTTGGGGTCCCGGATAGGTATCCGGTCCCGGCGATGCGCCACACTTCGGCTCCGCCCACTTGATATATAGACCCCTCTTGAGAACGGGGCACCAGGCAGAATATCCTCTTCCACAGCGCGAAATGAGCCTCAACACCCAAAAATACCTTGCAAAGGGCGATGAAGCCCGCGATATGCAATATAGAGGCGGGCGTGAGATTGTGCAGCTGGAGGTCGTAGAACTCCAGAAGCCCATGGAGAAACAGATGAACTAGAAATCCCAGTCCCCTTACTAGATAAGGGACGAAGCACACTCGCTCTCCCTTAGAGGGATTGGGGGTGCTCTCCGCTTGTTTTCCGCCATTATAGGTGGCGAGTCCAGCTCGGACCGGGACCATATAAGCCTGAGGGAGAAATCCCTTGGCCTAAAGCGACACTAACTCGCTGTGCGGGACGGAGCAACTCTCCCAGTCTCCGGGTTTAGGACTGGAAGGGCGAGAGGAGGAGCTGCGACGGCTGGCCATGTTGGAATGGACCTTTGCTGGAGGCGCTCTGATGATTACTCGCGGAGAGGAGAAGGTGTGGTTTGGATCTGAATCCCCACCCCGTTAAATAGGCGGATCGTTTATGCGGCTAGGGGTGTGGATGTAAAAATGCCCCGGCTTTTCGCATTCGTTTGACACGTGGAAGACGACCATTATTGGGCATGGAAGCCAAGGAGCGCTACATTACAAAAATCGGACATTATTGCTACAGGAACACGAAATTTGGAGAAGAACCCGCCTTGCAATGCTGAAGACAATCTGCGCGCCGGATTCGTCGTCATTGAAGCCTAGTTCGGGGGCTACTGAGGGAGTCCTGGATTAGGGGGTGTTCGGATAGCCGGACTATACCTTCATCCGGACTCCAGGACTATGAAGATACAATATTGAAGACTTCGTCCCGTGTCCGGATGGGACTTTCCTTGGCGTGGAAGGCAAGCTTGGCGATGCGGATATTCAAGATCTCCTACCATTGTAACCGACTCTGTGTAACCCTAACCCTATCTGGTGTCTATATAAACCGGAGGGTTCGAGTCCGTAGGACAACTTCATCATACAACAATCATACCATAGGCTAGCTTCTAGGGTTTAGCCTCCTTGATCTCGTGGTAGATCTACTCTTGTACTACATATATCATCAATATTAATCAAGCAGGAGTAGGGTTTTACCTCCATCGAGAGGGCCCGGACCTGGGTAAAAACATCGTGTCCCTTGTCTCTTGTTACCATCCTCCTAGACGCACAGTTCGGGACCCCCTACCCGAGATCCGCCGGTTTTGACACCGAAGCTTCCGTTCCCTCTTGGGAATATGGGTTGCGTATATCATGTTTACCGTTTTCACTTGTGCAGGAAATTTCTTCTGCCCTCCTATATATGCAACCCTTTTCCTTATTTTTGGCATTCAACTTGCTAGCCTACTTGAACACCCAACACTGTTGGTGTGGTTGGCTGGTTTATCGGGGTTGTCGTGAATTTGACATGAACGATCGAGTATGCGGTCCAAGCTGGACGGTCCCGGATTGCTTCTTTTGAACGGCTTTTTCCGCTGACCGGATTTAGAGCCACTGAATCCGGCATTAACTGCCGTGTCTTCGGCGTTGTCGCCGTTGTTACGGCGCTTGTGCCTGTTATGACGTGGTCTGCCATTGCTATCTTTGGTGTCTGAATTGCCAGGGTTTCTTGATGTGTTGTTGCTCCGAGCCAGCCAACTATCCTCGCCCGCACAAAAGCAGGTCATGAGTGTTATGAGGGCTGCCATGGATTTCGGCTTTTCTTGGCCGAGGTGTCGAGCAAGCCATTCGTCATGGATATTATGCTTAAATGCCGCTAAGGCCTCGGCATCCGGACAGTCAACAATTTGGTTCTTTTTAGTTAGGAACCGAGTCCAGAATTTCCTGGCTGATTCCCCTGGCAGTTGGGTTATCTGACTCAAGTCATCGGCATCTGGTGGTCGCACATAAGTGCCCTAGAAGTTGTCCAGGAATGCATATTCCAAATTCGCCCAACTGCCAATGGAGTTTGCCGGCAGGCTATTGAGCCAATGTCGAGCAGGCCCTTTGAGTTTTAATGGAAGGTATTTGATGGCATGTAGATCGTCACCGCGGGCCATGTGGATATGGAGGAGGAAATCTTTGATCCATACCACGGGGTCTGTTGTGCCATCATATGATTCGATATTCATGGGTTTAAAACCTTCTGGGAACTCGTGATCCATTACTTCATCAGTGAAGCATAGGGGGTGTGCGGCGCCTCTATGCCGGGCTATATCACGACGCAGTTCATATGAGTCCTGTCTACTATGTTCGGCCTAGCCGGATTTGCTTTTAGTGTATCCGGCATGACGGTCGTCATCACGCGTTGGGGCACGCCCCGTGATCCGTAGATCGATCTTGTAAGTCCTGCTTTGTTTTCCAATATGTCTCGCGGGTCCTACGTGTTGCCCCGGGCCTTTGTGTTTTTAATTGACTGGCGACGGGGTGCGAGCTGGACTTCGGCCTGATATGCCGCTTTGTCTCGGCCACGAGGTGGTCGGTCAGCTGCATCATACGCTGGGAGTGTAGGCTTTAATGCTTGCTCCTCGAGTTGGGGTAGCAACCTGCGCTCTGGGTAACTTTTGGTTGGCCGTTCGAGTTCATATTCCTCGGCCGCCAGGACCTCGGTCCATCTATCCGCTAGCAGATCTTGGTCAGCTTGAAGTTGTTGTTGCTTTTTCTTCGGGCTTTTTGCTGTGGCTATAAGCCGGCGCTTGAAGCGCTCCTGTTCGGCGGGATCCTCGGGCACGATAAATTCGTCGTCGCCGAGGATCACCTCACCTTCGGAGAGAGGCATGTAATTGTCATCCTCTGATTCTCCGTCTGCTGCCTATTGCTTAGGGCTGGCTTGCCCATCCTCCCGCTCGAGGCCTCGCTGGAGGGGATTGTATTCGTCTTCGGCGCTATCCGCCACGTTATTGTCTCTTGTGACGGTATCGCTGTTTTTGCTATGGCGGGGTTTAGAGCGGCGGCATTGACGCCGGTGCTTAGATTGCTTCTCGAAGGGATTATCCTCTGTTGCCTTATTGCCATTGCTTTCTTTGGGGGTGTCCACCATGTATATATCATATGATGAGGTGGCGGTCTAGCACCCTATGGGCAGTGGTTCCTGCTCTTCTTCATTGTCGTCCATACCATCGATGTCTTCGAAGCCGAAATAAAGCATGTCAGTTAAGTCGTCGAGAGTGGCTATTAAGTGGGTGGTGGGTGGGGAATGAGTTTCTTCATGGTCCGCTTCCCACTCAAGCCGGACATAGTTCGGCAAAGGGTCTCCTGACAAGGAGAGAGATTTCAATGAGTTTAGCAAGTCGCCCAAGGGCGAGTGCTGAAAGATATCCGCGGAGGTGAACTCCATGACTGGTGCCCAGTCAGATTTGATAGGCACAGACGCGGGCGGTTCAGAGCCTGTGGCCGAGAATGAATCCAAGGGTCCGGCAACACAGGTCTCATAGGGAGTGAAGTCAGTATTCGGCTCTATCGCCGCTGAATGTGCGGCCTCCGTGGCGGGGTCTATCCACACATCCTCGTACGGCACAATCTGTTCCGGATCGAAGGCCGTAGTAGCCACAGGTGTGATCTCTCGAACACCGTCCGACGGCAGAGCTAAGTCATGCTTGTCGAGACTGTGCGGCGCGCTTGACATGGGCTCGAATCCCTCGAAGATCAAGTCTCCGCGGATGTCGGTAGTGTAGTTTAAGCTTCCAAACCTGACCTGATGGCCAGGGGCATAGCTCTCGATGTGCTCTAGATGGCCAAGCGAGTTGGCCCGCAGTACAAAGTCGCCGAATACGAAAATCTGTCCGGGAAGAAAAACCTCACACTGGATCGCATCATTACCGATGACCGGAGGAGCCATCAAGCCTTATGGCGACGACACAGCGGAACTCTCAATGAAAGCACCAATGTCGGTGTCAAAACCGGCGGATCTCAGGTAGGGGCTCCCGAACTGTGCGTCTAAGGCAGATGGTAACAGGAGGCATGGGACACAATGTTTACCCAGGTTCGAGCCCTCTCGATGGAGGTAATACCCTACGTCCTGCTTGATTGAACTTGATGATATGAGTATTACAAGATTTGATCTACCACGAGATCGTAGAGGCGAAACCCTAGAAGCTAGCCTATGATTATGATTGTTATTGTCCTACGGACTAAACCCTCTGGTTTATATAGACACCGGAGGGGGCTAGGGTTACACAGAGTCGGTTACAAGGGAGGAGATCTACATATCCGAATTGCCAAGCTTGCCTTCCACGCAAAAGAGAGTCCCACCCGGACATGGGACAAAGTCTTCAATCTTGTATCTTCATAGTACAACAGTCCGGCCAAAGTATATACCCCGGCTGTCCGAGGACCCTCTAATCCAGGACACCCTCAGTGACCCAGCAAACTATAAGCCGGCGGGAACAGTTAAGCAGGTTAAGCCGGCAGGAACAGTTAAGCAGGTTAAGCCGGCAGACACAGTCATGTAAGCCGGCAGATACAGTGATGTAAGCCGGACAGTTAAGCCAGATTGTAAGCCGGCACACACAGTCATGTAAGCCAGATAGTTAAGCCAGATTGTAAGCCAGATTGTAAGCCGGATTGTAAACCGGCTTACATTAAGAAGCCCAAGACGTTAAGAAGCCCAAGATGTCAAGAAGCCCATGGTAAGACGTCAAAATAGGTTAAGTCCTAATCCGAGTTGGACTCTACATGTAAACCGCCCCTTCATCTTATATAAGGAGGGTCGGGGCACCCCAAGAGGGGAGGGCAAGAAAAGAATCATTAAGGCTAGACACAAAGAGAGGAGAGCCGGATTTACATGTCTCCCTCATGAGCATAATAAGACCTAGCCACAAATAGCATGTAGGGCTATTACCGGCTGATGTTTCCCGAGGCCCGAAGCTGTCTAAATCCTTGTCTTATGTGTTGCATCTCTTGTCCCGATCAACCCCTCTCAAGCTACCACATAGATGCGTTGGCCTCACGACTAAGTCCTCACACTAGGACATCTGCCGTGACAATTCCACGATAGTTGAAGTTGTTTCCGACTTGATTAAATGCTTCGGAGGCATTTCACCAAGGTCTAGAAAGCATACTGGTACTTTAACCCTGGATCAGTCGCCTTGATCGATTCTGGCTTCTGAGATCACCGAGTGAATTATGCTACAAATCTTCGAGTGAATTGGAATGTGATATCTATGGTGTGATTGACTGCTCTGCGGTTCCCGGATCTCACGGGATTCAAAATTTTGGAGAAGTGCGCGGGACGGGGCGTGGCGCAGTAAGTAGAGAAAGTAGATAGGGGCTCCTCGATCTTTGCACCACCTTTTTTGCCATGTATTGAGCCAGCGCCTATTACGGGATGTGATAGGATCGCTCGGGCCCATAGGTCAACCACTCGGAAGCGGGTCCATAAAACGCGCCATTGCCGATGCGAGGCACTGTGCATTCCATTTGTTCCCCTTTCTCTCTTCTTCTCCGCCTTACTTCTTCCTGCTCTCCACACCGTCGCCCGACCCGCTCGAGCTCCACCACCATGGTGAAGGACAAGACCGCAACCTTGGAGCGCGTGAAGGGCAAGAATACGGTGAGAGGGTCTTCGTCGTGGTCCGGTCTGCCGCCTGGTTGGATCTAGGGGGACTAGATTCGCTCCACCGACATGAAGGAAGACCTAGAGAATCTCGCTGTCGATGGCCTGATTGCTCACGGGTCCTAGAGGTTGCCAGAGGGGGAATCTGAGCCCCAGCCACGCGAGGGTGAGCGCGTCCTTCTCACCACCCACGTAGACCGAGGTTTCTCTTTGCCCCCGCATCCATTCTTTCGGGGTTTTTTGAATTTCTTCAGCGCTTAGATCCACCACTTTCCTCCCAACACAATATCGTACCTTGCCGCATTTGTTTCAATGTGCGAGAACTTCCTTGGGTGCCAGCCGCACTGGGGCCTGTTCAAACACATTTTCACTTGCCGATCTCAGTCAGTGAAGAAGTCCAACCCAGACGACGAAAAGACGCATGTGATCCAAATGTGCGGGGGGTTAGGGATACAAATGAGAGGTAGGAGCACTTTCCCCCCATGACCTTTCCGAGTCAGTTAGAGGATGGCAGTCGACTTGGTTTTACTGCAAAGACATCCCGACCCCCGGCCAGTCGACTGGCCTCCCTCCTTTCACTCTGGACAGACTCCGCTGACCTTCTTCACTAGAAGTAACCGCAACAGAAAAGGGTGAGGTGTCCATGTTAGTCGACACGGCCATTGCATTAGTTCAGGGGGGCGTGACCTGCATGGATTTGCTGGAGGTGTTTCTCAGTCGACGCATTCAACTTCTCCAAGCTCGTGACCACCCAATGTGGATGTACTCGGGCGTTGATGACACCACTAGGGTCCACCCGAAGGAGGTTGCCGAGGAGACGATGGCCCAGTGGTTGTGAAGCATCACTGGGAACAAGGACAACCCTCATGGAGCTAGGAGGATTTTGCCATTCGACGCCAACAACGCGCAGGAGGATTTTACCGAGTGTTTTTTCAATACGCGATTGTTCTTGAATCCGACTGATATCTGTAACTTGTGTCTTGTAAATTTTCACCAAGATGTATTCAATGCCAAGCGAGGAGCAGCACCAGGAAGGAGCAGAGAGAGGTGGAGACAATATTGATTGGCAATATGCAGATGGCAGCGAGGACTCTGGCAGCAGCGAGGAGGTCGACTCGTCACCCCGCTCCGAACGATGCTCCAGATAGTCACAGGACACTACAGGAGGACGTGGCAAAGCGGTTCTGTCGAGTGCGAAGATTCTGAAGCGCACTCGGACGTCAACCCCGGACCCAGCTGAGAAGGCCGCGAAGCAGGCCAAAGTTGTCCCACCGAAGCCTCGGAAGGCCCTGTCCAGGATCAAGGTGGCCATGCCCGTCGCCTCAGTGTAAGTGTTTCTTTTCCTTACGTCTCGTTGCCACTGTGAACATCTTACTTCCTTGACCGAGTGACATTTGGAACTTTCAGTGCTGCTACTTCTTCAACATCTATGGATATCAACGAGGAGCGGGGTGATCCGGAGACCGCGGATGTGGCCAGCTCTCAGGCAGGTATGATTCCGTAGTCATGCTATCACTCTGTCGACAGTTTGGGCGGTCGACTGAAATCTTGATGTCAAGTGTTTTGTATTGCCAGCAAATGTTATCCAGCTTCCAGATGATGATGATGATGAGGAGGAGGAGGAGGAGGAAGTACCTCAAAGGAACACAGGGAGAAGGGGCAGGGCTTCGAGCAGGAGGGTACCCGCCGGCAAAGTGCCTCGCCCGGCATCTGAGCTTGTAATTCAACAAGTTGATGATCAAGTACGGGCCACTGTCTCTTTTGCTGATCCTTTGTCGACTGACCAACCCTCGGCATCGACTGCTCAGACTTTTGGTCCGATTGCACAACCTCAAGATCCAACCCCACCAGCCATGTCATATGCTCCATCAACCACTCTGTTTGTTCTACATCAGACCCCGGAGGACCAAGTAGGAGCTGCCAAGGAAGCTATGATCCAGGCGGGTCTGACGATGGGCCGAATGAAGGTGGTGTATGATACCAGCAAGGCCGCCTACGACACCAGCTCTCCTCTCCAAGCTAATGTCCGAGTAAGCGGGATTGTAAGTTGATTTCCGATTGGCTTTCTAGCTTGATTCTTCCTCCCTTAAGATATGCTACCTGAAAACTGCTGCTTTATTATTCGTAAGATGTCGGTTTGTACCTTGCATCTATACACCCACTGGTTGTTTTTTTGTAGCTGTGTAGCTCTTTCACTTATAGCTGTGTAGCTCTTTCAATCGAATTAGACAGGTTGCATTGAGTGAGTTCTTGGTCCAGTGGGGGCATGCTGAGTGCACCCACTACGTGTATCCCCGAGACCACTGTTGACTATGTGTGGTCGAAGGTGGTCTGAGAACAAATAATTCCTCTTTTTTTACTCTTCTTTCCACTCGGACTGGGCAGACCATGCCAAGTGGGAAATCAAACTAGTGGGCACATGCTAAGTGCACCCAGTGGGTGTAGTCCCCGAGACTGCTGTTGAATGTTTGATTCGGCGGCACTCTTAGAAATCTTTTGCCATAGTAATCTGATCTTGCACTTTTGCACTCGGAAGTAACTGATCTTTGTTTCTGTCGATTGACTGGTCTCGTTGTTGATTGCGGAAATCTTGCGAGCTTGGAACCCAATATGCTTCCTTGGAACAGGAGAAAATCCAACTCAAGCTTGATCTTGATCTGGCCAAGGAGAACCTGAAGAAGGCTCAAGATGAAGTGGCAATCATGGGAGGTAACAAACTTGTCAACTATATGCATTGTTATTTTTCCTTTCCCATCCTCTTTTGAGATGAGTGAGTGATCCCACTCAAACAGATGTGCGTAGTGAAAACTGTCAACTCCAAGCCCGACTGAGGAATGTTGTTTCTTTAGACAAAATGAAGCAGGCCTTGGAGCAGAAGGACATTGATCTTGCATGGGCGCCGAAAATGGCGCGCGAGAAGACTGAACTGGCCGATAGGAAGCTGGCTTCAGTCGGAAAGTTGGAGGAGGAGAATGCCAAGCTGAAGACTGATGTCAACGAGGCAAAGAAAGAAGCTGCGCAGCTGAGGGAGGAGAAGGTGGCCCTGGCTGACAAAGTGGATGTTCTCACTCGGCAGAGGGATGAACTAGAAACTTATCAGGGAGGTCTTGCCAAGAAGATGTTCCTCATGCTCGAAGGTATTTTATCTTATCCGACTGGATCCAGAACTTATTCACAATGTTGCCGCCGACTCACTATTTTACTCTCAGTGCAGAGTTTTGTCAGAATTTCGAGGCGGAAACCGGGCGGATCAAGAAAGGACTGGACCTCATCAACTCTCCCATCAAGGACGGAGCTGCCATGAACATGTTGCGACTGGAATCTTGCCTCGCCAGTTTCTTGGACTATCTCGCCCGGCTGAAAGTGGCACTGTTGCGGATGAACAAGGAGCTGTGGCCAGAAGATGTGTTTCAGAATGACCTCGAGTCACTGATGACTCGACTCAATGACATCCCTGACCGAGTGCAGGCATGGAAGAAGTCATCTACTCGCTGCGGTGCTGACGTAGCTCTATCACTCGTCTGTGTTCATTGCAAGGACGCCAAGGAATAGAAACTGAAAGCTCTTCAGGTGGCAAACACCAAGAAGCTTCAGTTTTAGTCTTTTATTGAGACCTTCATCGATGCAGCCACTCTTATTGCAGACGGCATTGACTTGCACACTTTCGTCGAGCCAGCAAGTCCTCCTCCCACCGAGTGAAAAACTTGATAACTTGACTTTATTTGCCTCGGAATGCCGAGAGATTTTGTAATCATTAAAATCCTTTGGGTCTGGCGTTCGAGTATTTTGGCTTGTGGTTCTAAACCTTGCTGGATTTATCTGAACTTGGTTGCTTTATCTGAATGTCGTTGCCTTTTCTCCAATGTGCTTGGATTTCTTTACTTAGGCGAGTATGGGATCGCGCCTAAGTCCCCGAGTTGGAGGATCACTCTCCACTCAGAGTTGTTTTCTGAAGCTTAGGAGAGAGTTGGCGCTGTACTTGTGACATAGCTCAGAGGAGAGAGCAGCCGTTGTACTTGTGGTGCAGCTCGGAGGAGAGCACAATCTTTATACTTGTGGCGCAGCTCAGAGTGCACCTCGTCGTACTTTCAGATTGTTCTCCCCGAGTGGAAAGATTGCTCTCCACTCGAAGTGTTTTTGTAACTTAGGCGAGTATGGGGTCGCAGCTAAGCCTCCGAGTCAGAGGGTTGATCTTCACTCAGAGTAGTTTTGAAACTTAGACGAATCTGGTTCGCAGCTAAGCCCTCGAGTGAGAGGATTGCTATCCACTCGGAGTAGATTTTGTAACTTACGCGAATACGGGATCGCACCTAAGCCACCGAGTGAGAGGTTTGCTCTCCACTCGGAGTAGTTTTTGTAACTTAGGCGAGTATGGGATAGCAGCTAAGCCCCCGAGTGAGAGGATTTCTCTTAACTCAGAGTAATTTATGAAACTTAGGTGAGTACGGGATCGCAGCTAAGCCCCCGAGTGAGAGGATTGCTCTCCACACAGAGTAATTTTTGTAACTTAGGCGAGTACGAGATCGCAGCTAAGCCCCCAACTGAGAGGATTGCTCTCCATTCAGGGTAGTTTTTGCAACTTAGGAGAGTACGGGATCGTAGCTAAGCCCACGAGTGAGAGGATTGCTCTTCACTCGGAGCAGTTTTTGTAACTTAGGCGAGTATGGGATCACAGCTAAGCCCCCGAGTGAGAGGATTGCTCTTCACTCGGAGTATGTTTTGTAACTTAGGTGAATCAGGTTTGCGGCTAAGCTACCCACTGGGGGATTTGGAAACACATTTATGAAAAAAACATTATGAGATTGCGGAAATCATGTCCTTGGTAAGCAATCTGAAAAGTACTCTTATTACATCTCGACGATTCGAGTGTTTTTAGGTATAGAAGCGTCGGAGCAGATCCGCGTTCCAAGAGTGGGGTTCATCTTCCTTCTTGGCTACATTTTAAAGGTGACACGCCCCGTTGTGGAGCACCTTGGTGATGATGAAGGGGCCTTCGCAAGCTGGGGCGAGCTTGTGAGGCCGTTTCTGATGCACTCGGAGCACAAGATCTCCTTCCTGGAATGCTTGACCTCTGACGTTTCGGGCATGAAATCGACGAAGGTCTTGCTGGTAGATGGTCGACCGGATCAAGGCCATCTCTCGCTCTTCCTCTAGCAGATCAACAGCGTCCTGACGTGATTGCTCCGCCTCAGCTTCTGAGAAGAGTTCCACTCGGGGAGCATTGTGCAGCAGATCACTTGGAAGCACAGCTTCAACCCCGTACACCATGAAAAAAGGTGTTCGATCAGTTGACCGGTTGGGAGTCATCCTCAATTCCCACAGAACAGAAGACAACTCAGTCACCCAAGCTCCAGCTGTGTGGTTGAGGTTGCGCATCAATCGGGGTTTCAGACCTTGAAGGACCAAACCATTTCCTCTTTCGGCTTGTCCATTCGACTGTGGGTGAGCAACGGATGCGTAGTCGACCCGAGTGCCTTGGGAAGCGCAGAATGCTCTGAACTCATCTAAATCGAAGTTTGAGTCGTTGTCCATGATGGTGCTGTGTGGAACTCCATATCGGAACACCAACTCTTTGATGAAACTGATGGTTGTGCTTGAGTCAAGATTCTTGGTAGGTTTGGCTTCAATCCACTTAGTGAACTTGTCGACTGCTACGAGTAGATGAGTAAAGCCACTTCTGCCAGTCCTTAGAGGTCCAATCATATCCATTCCCCACACAGCAAAAGGCTAGACGAGTGGAATAGTCTTCAAGGCAGATGCGGGTTTGTGGGACATGTTCAAGTAAAACTGGCAACCTTCACACTTCTTGACTATCTCTTTTGCCATTTCATTGGCTTGTGGCCAGTAGAATCCCGCTCGGTATGCTTTGGCCATGATGGTCCGAGAGGACGCGTGGTGACCGCAGGTCCCCAAGTGAATCTCATTTAAGATCAGTCAACCCTCTTCTGGAGAGATACATCACTGAGCTACGCCAGTAACACTTTCTCTGTAAAGCTATCCGCTTATAACTGTGAAGGCTTTGGATCTGCAGATGATCTGACGTTGCTCATCTTCATCCTCTGGAAGCTTGTGCCTAAGCAGATATGCAATATATGACACTGTCAAGTCGGGGGTGATTTCTAGAACTTCCATGATTAAGTCAACTACTACTGGTACTTCCACCTTAGTCGGATTGGTAGCACTTATTGGTTGCGGGGGCTCCTTTGTGAAGGGATCTTCTTGTACTGATGGGGTGTAGAGATGCTCCAAGAACACATTACTGGGAATAGGCTTCCGAGTGGAACCTATTTTCGCTAGATCATTAGCTACTTGATTCTTGAGTCGAGGTATGTGGTGGAGCTCTAATCCTTCAAACTTCTTTTCCAATTTCCTCACTGCATTGTAGTATCCAGTCATGGCGGGGCACCTGATGTCCCACTCCTTCATCACCTGACTTACCACCAAACTCGAGTCGCCGTAAACCATCAGGCGGCGGATACCGAGTGAGATGGCCATACGTAACCCATATAGAAGTGCTTCGTACTCTGCTTCGTTGTTGGAGGAATCAAAGTGAATCTGGAGAAAATAACTGAGTTTGTCGCCTCTTGTGGACACCAGGACCACTGATACGTCTCCAACGTATCTATAATTTTTGATTGCTCCATGCTATATTATCTATTGTTTTGGATATTATTGGGCTTTATTATCCACTTTTATATTATTTTTGGGACTAACCTATTAATCGGAGGCCCAGCCCAGAATTGCTATTTTTTGCCTGTTTTAGGGTTTCGAAGAAAAGGAATATCAAACGGAGTCCAAACAGAATGAAACCTTCGGGAACGTGATTTTCTCAACGA
This sequence comes from Triticum aestivum, assembly GCF_018294505.1. Classification (NCBI taxonomy): domain Eukaryota; kingdom Viridiplantae; phylum Streptophyta; class Magnoliopsida; order Poales; family Poaceae; genus Triticum; species Triticum aestivum. The sequence continues at coordinate 223,467,256 of NC_057797.1, forward strand.
ACAAGAACTGGGAGACTTGGACCCTACGTCAAGACACAAAAGAGGAGGCCACGAGGTAGGGGCGCGCCTACCCCCCCCCCCAGGCACGCCCTCCACCCTCGAGGGCCCCCTGTTGCTCCACCGACGTACTCCTTCCTCCTACATACACCTACGTACCCCCAAACGATCAGATACGGTGCCAAAACCCTAATTCCACCGCCGCAACTTTCTGTATCCACGAGATCCCATCTTGGGGCATCTTCCGGAGCTCCGCCGGAGGGGGCATCGATCATGGAGGTCTTCCACATCAACACCATAGCCCCTCCGATGAAGTGTGAGTAGTTCACCTCAGACCTACGGGTCCATAGTTATTAGCTAGATGGCTTCTTCTCTCTTTTTGGATCTCAATACAATGTTCTCCCCCTCTCTTGTGGAGAACTATTCGATGTAATCTTCTTTTTACGGTGTGTTTGTTGAGACTGATGAATTGTGGGTATATGATCAAGTCTATCTATGAACAATATTTGAAACTTCTCTGAATTCTTTTGTGTATGATTGGTTATCTTTGCAAGTCTCTTTGAATTATTAGTTTGGTTTGGCCTACTAGATTGATCTTTCTTGCAATGGGAGAAGTTGTTAGCTTTGGGTTCAATCTTGCGGTGTCCTTTCCCAGTGACAGTAGGGGCAGCAAGGCACGTATTGTATTGTTGCCATCGAGGATAACAAGATGGGGTTTTCATCATATTGCATGAGTTTATCCCTCTACATCATGTCATCTTGCTTAAGGCATTACTCTATTTTTAAATTAACACTCTAGATGCATGCTAGATAGCGGTCGACGAGTGGAGTAATAGTAGTAGATGCAGGCAGGAGTCGGTCTACTTGTCTCAGACGTGATGCCTATATACATGATCATGCCTAGATATTCTCATAACTATGCTCAATTCTGTCAATTGCTCAACAGTAATTTGTTCACCCACCATAGAATACTTATGCTCCCGAGAGAAGCCACTAGTGAAACCTATGGCCCCCGGGTCTATCTTCATCATATTAATCTCCTACTACTTAGTTATTTCCTTTTCTTTTTACTTTGCTTTTAATTTACTTTGCATCTTTATCACAAAAATACCAAAAAATCTTATCTTATCATATCTATCAGATCTCACTCTCGTAAGTGGCCGTGTAGGGATTGACAACCCCTTATCGCGTTGGTTGCGAGGATTTATTTGTATTGTGCAGGTGTGAGGGACTGGCACGGAGCCTCCTACTGGATTGATACCTTGGTTCTCAAAACTAAGGGAAATACTTACGCTACTTTGCTGCATCATCCCTTCCTCTTTGGGGAAAACCAACGCAGTGCTCAAGAGGTAGCAAGAAGGATTTCTGGCGCCGTTGTCGGGGAGGTCTACACAAAAGTCAACATACCAAGTACCCATCACATACCCTTATGTCTCGGATTACATTATTTTCCATTTGCATCTCGTTTTCCTCTCCCCCACTTCACCCTTGCCATTTTATTCACCCTCTCTCTCTATCCTCCCTCTCTTTCTCTATTTTCCTCTTTTTGCCCGCTTGCTTTTTGTTTGCTTCTGTGTTAGTTTGCTGGCTTGTCGTTATGGCTAGTCCCTTATCTTCTCCGTTATCTCCCGAGAATGAAATTATGAATTTTAAGCAAAGGGAGGGGGGAAATCTAAAAGACGCTTGGTATAGAATTTGCAATGCTCAAAATAGATCCACCAGGAAGCAATCTACTTCTGTTCTTCTTCGCAATTTTTATATAGGCATTACTCCTTGGCACAGATATGTCATTGATACTATTACTGGAGGGAACTTCTTGGGTAGCCATACTTTTGATTCTTATAATGTTATGATAGATTTGTTTGGCTCACCCCCTCTTTTGGTTAATGGAACTGTATTAACTTTGGAGCATGTAATGCAAAGCCTTGAAATTATTGAAAATAAGGTTGCTACCGTAGAGTTAATTTAAAATTTGGATAAAAATATCCACAACCGAATCTCTCAATATGGATCTAAAGTAGGAGTCACTTTGAAAAATATTAAAGAGAAGGAACCCATAGTTAATGAGAAAATAAATCATGATTCCACTAGAATTGATAAACTTGAGGATATTATTACCAACTTGGGAACCGCTTTTTCTTCCGTAAAGAATACTCCAAGTCCTCCCGCTAAAGTTGCCAAGCTTATGTATGTTCCTAAAAATAAGGGTGAATCCTCTAGTAAGGAAACTGCGGATCTCAAATCTATAAGTATTCATCCCAATCTTTTTGCTATCATTAAGGAACCATTTGTTACAAATGATTTTTTTTTGATCTTGTGCCTAAAAGTTTGATAATCAATAAAAAGAAATAAATTCCTAAAGATGTTATATGTCTCATTGAAGAATTGCCTGCCAAATATGGCAATACCTAGATCTATCCTTGCTTGTTATGCCTAGCTAGGGGCGTTAAACGATAGCGCTTGTTGGGAGGCAACCCAATTTTATTTTTATTCCTTTCTTTTTGCTCCTGTTTAGTAATAAATAATTTATCTAGACTCTGTTTTGGTTGTGTTTTTTGTGTTTAATTAGTGTTTGTGCCAAGTAGAACCGTTGGGAAGACTTGGGGAAAGTCTTGTTACACTTGCTGTAAAAACAGAAACTTTAGCGCTCACAAGAACTGCTTCCATTTTTATTTGGAAAGTGATATTTAGTTAATTCTCTTTGAAGATGATTAATAGATAAATTACTCACGTCCAGCAATTTATTTTAGAATTTTTGGGGTTCCAGATCTTGCGCTAGCTACAAATTAATACAGACTGTTCTGTTTTTGACAGATTCTGTTTTTCGTGTGTTGTTTGCTTATTTTGATGAATCTATGGCTAGTAAAATAGTTTATAAACCATAGAGAAGTTGGAATACATTAGGTTTAACACCAATATAAATAAAGAATGAGTTCATTACAGTACCTTGAAGTGGTCTCTTGTTTTCTTTCGCTAACGGAGCTCACGAGATTTTCTACTTTGAGTTTTGTGTTGTGAAGTTTTCAAGTTTTGGGTAAAGATTTGATGGATTATGGAACAAGGAGTGGCAAGAGCCTAATCTTGGGGGTTCCCATGTAACCCCCAATATAATCTAAGGACACCTAAAAGCCAAAGCTTGGGGATGTCCCGGAAGGCATCCCCTCTTTCGTCTACTTCTATCGGTAACTTTACTTGGAGCTATATTTTTATTCGCCACATGATATGTGTTTTGCTTGGAGCGTCTTGTATAATTTGAGTCTTTACTTTTTAGTTTACCACAATCAGCCTTGCCATACACACCTTTTGAGAGAGCCATACATGATTTGGAAATTGTTAGAATACTCTATGTGCTTCGCTTATATCTTTTGAGTTATATAGTTTTGCTCTAGTACTTCACTTATATCTTTTAGAGCACGGTGGTGGATTTGTTTTATAGAAACTATTGATCTCTCATGCTTCACTTAGATTATTTTGAGAGTCTTAAATAGCATGGTAATTTTCTTTAAATCCAAATATGCTTGGTATAAAATATTAATAATAAAACTTTCTTATGAGTGTGTTGAATACTATGAGAAGTTTGATGCTTGATAATTGTTTTGAGATATGAAGATGGTGATATTAAAGTTGTGCTAGTTGAGTAGTTGTGAATTTGAAGAATACTTGTGTTAAAGTTTGTGATTCCCGTAGCATGCACGTATGGTGAACCGTTATGTGATGAAGTCGGAGCATGATTTATTTATTGATTGTCTTCCTTATGAGTGGCGCTCGGGGACGAGCGATGGTCTTTTCCTACAAATCTATCCCCCTAGGAGCATGTGCGTAATACTTTGCTTTGATAACTTGTAGATTTTTGCAATAAGTATATGAGTTCTTTATGACTAATGTTGAGTCCATGGATTATACGCAGTCTCACCCTTCCACCATTGCTAGCCTCTCTAATACCGTGCACCTTTCGCCGGTATCATACACCCACCATATACCTTCCTCAAAACAACCACCATGCCTACCTATTATGGCATTTCCATAGCCATTCCGAGATATATTGCCATGCAACTTTCCACTGTTTCGTTTATTATGTCATGCTCCATCATTGTCATATTGCTTAGCATGATGTAGTTGACATAGTATTTGTGGCAAAGCCACCGTTCATAATTCTTTCATACATGTCACTCATGAGTCATTGCATATCCCGGTATACCGCCGGAGGCATTCATATAGAGTCATATTTTGTTCGAAATATCGAGTTGTAATTGTTGAGTTGTAAGAAAATAAAAGTGTGATGATCATCATTATTAGAGCATTGTCCCAGTAAGGAAAGGATGATGGAGACTATGATTCCCCCACAAGTCGGGATGAGACTCCGGACAAAAAATAAAAAAAGGAGAAAGAAGAGAGGCCATAAAAAGGGAGAAAAAACCCAAATAAAAAAATGAGATAAAAAGAGAGAAGGGGCAATGATACTATCCTTTTACCACACTTATGCTTCAAAGTAGCACCATAATATTCATAGTAGAGAGTCTCTCATTTCGTCACTTTCATACACTAGTGGGAATTTTTCATTATAGAACTTGGCTTGTATATTCCAATGATGGGCTTCCTCAAAATGCCCTAGGTCTTCGTGAGCAAGCTAGTTGGATGCACACCCACTTAGTTTCTTTTTGAGCTTTCATATACTTATAGCTCTAGTGCATCCGTTGCATGGCAATCCCTACGCACTCACATTGATATCTATTGATGGGCATCTCCATAGCCCGTTGATACGCCTAGTTGATGTGAGACTATCTTCCCCCTTTTTGTCTTCTCCACAACCACCATTCTATTCCACCTATAGTGCTATATCCATGGCTCACGCTCATGTATTGCGTGAAGATTGAAAAGGTTTTGAGAATGTCAAAAGTATGAAACAATTGCTTGGCTTGTCATCGGGGTTGTGCATGATTTAAATACTTTGTGTGGTGAAGATAGAGCATAGCCAGACTATATGATTTTGTAGGGGTAACTTTCTTTGGCCATGTTATTTTGAGAAGACATAATTGCATTGTTAGTATGCTTGAAGTATTATTATTTTTATGTCAATATGAACTTTTATCTTGAATCTTTCGGATCTGAATATTCATACCACAATTAAGAAGAATTACATTAAAATTATGCCAAGTAGCACTCCGCATCAAAAATTCTATTTTTATCATTTACCTACTCGAGGGCGAGCAGGAATTAAACTTGGGGAGGCTTGATACGTCTCCAACGTATCTATAATTTTTTATTGCTCCATGCTATATTATCTACTGTTTTGGACATTATTGGGCTTTATTATCCACTTTTATATTATTTTTGGGACTAACCTATTAACCGAAGGCCCAGCCCAGAATTGTTGTTTTTTGCCTGTTTTAGGGTTTCGAAGAAAAGGAATATCAAACGGAGTCCAAACGTAATGAAACCTTCGGGAACGTGATTTTGTCAACGAACAAGACCCAGGAGACTTGGACCCTACGTCAAGACACAAAAGAGGAGGCCACGAGGTAGGGGGCGCGCCTACCCCCCCCCCCCAGGCGCGCCCTCCACCCTCGTGGGCCCCCTGTTGCTCCACCGACGTACTCCTTCCTCCTATATATACCTACATACCCCCAAACGATCAGATATGGAGCCAAAACCCTAATTCCACCACCGCAACTTTCTGTATCCACGAGATCCTATCTTGGGGCTTGTTCCGGAGCTCCGCCGGAGGGGGCATCGATCATGGAGGGCTTCTACATCAACACCATAGCCCCTCTGATGAAGTGTGAGTAGTTCACCTCAGACCTACGAGTCCATAGTTATTAGCTAGATGGCTTCTTCTCTCTTTTTGGATCTGAATACAATGTTCTCCCCCTCTCTTGTGGAGAACTATTCGATGTAATCTTCTTTTTGCGGTGTGTTTGTTGAGACCGGTGAATTGTGGGTTTATGATCAAGTCTATCTATGAACAATATTTGAATCTTCTCTGAATTCTTTTATGTATGATTGGTTATCTTTGCAAGTCTCTTTGAATTATCAATTTGGTTTGGCCTACTAGATTGATCTTTCTTGCAATGGGAGAAGTTGTTAGCTTTCGGTTCAATCTTGCGGTGTCCTTTCCCAGTGACAGTAGGGGCAGCAAGGCACGTATTGTATTGTTGCCATCGAGGATAACAAGATGGGGTTTTCATCATATTGCATGAGTTTATCCCTCTACATCATGTCATCTTGCTTAAGGTGTTACTCTATTTTTAACTTAATACTCTAGATGCATGCTGGATAGCGGTCGATGAGTGGAGTAATAGTAGTAGATGCAGGCAGGAGTCGGTCTACTTGTCTCGGACATGATGCCTATATACATGATCATGCCTAGATATTCTCATAACTATGCTCAATTCTGTCAATTGCTCAACAGTAATTTGTTCACCCACCGTAGAATACTTATGCTCTCGAGAGAAGCCACTAGTGAAACCTATGGCCCCGGGGTCTATCTTCATCATATTAATCTCCTACTACTTAGTTATTTCCTTTGCTTTTTACTTTGCTTTTACTTTACTTTGCATCTTTACCACAAAAATACCAAAAAATGTTATCTTATCATATCTATCAGATCTCACTCTTGTAAGTGGCCGTGTAGGGATTGACAACCCCTTATCGTGTTGGTTGCGAGGATTTATTTGTATTGTGCAGGTGTGAGGGACTGGCACTTAGCCTCCTACTAGATTGATACCTTGGTTCTCAAAGCTGAGGGAAATACTTACACTACTTTGCTGCATCATCCCTTCCTGTTCGGGGAAAACTAATGTAGTGCTCAAGAGGTAGCAACCACTCAACATCTTAGATCCATCAAAGAACATGGTCCAGTGTTCTGAGTGAACTTGAGTTGGCTACTGTTGCTCAATCCAGCACGAGAACCATTCAACATCTTAGATCCATCAAAGAACATGGTCCAGTGTTCTGAGTGAACTTGAGTTGGCTATTGTTGCTCAATCCACTCAGCCAAGAAATCTGCAATTTCCTGAGACTTAATTGCCTTTTTTTGTTCAAACTTGATAGGGAGAAGTTCTATTGCCCACTTAGCCACTCGACCGGTTGCATCCCGATTGTTCAGAATTTCTTACAATGGAGCATCGCTGACGACTGAAACCAAGTGGTCTACGAAGTAATGTGAAACTTTCTTCATGGTCAAATAAATTTCGTACACAAGCTTCTGGTAATGTGGATACCTTTGCTTGGACGGAGTCAAGACTTCAGAAATGTAATACACTAGGCATTGAAATTTATAGGCTTTGCCTTCTTCCTCCCGCTCGACCGTGAGCACTGTGCTGACAACCTGCCCAATGGCTGCAATATATAACAATAAAGGCTCTTTGCTGACTGGGGCAGCAAGCACTAGCTGGGTGCAAAGCAGGGCTTTGAGCTCTACAAACGTTGTTTCAGCTTCAGGAGTCCACTCGGATGTATCCGACTTTTTCATTAATCGGTAAGAGGCAATGACTTTTCACCGAGATGATAAATGAATCGACTCAATATAGCCAAATGATGTCTACTACACAACCTTCTTCTTGTAGACGTTGGGCCTCCAAGTGCAGAGGTTTGTAGGACAGTAGCAAATTTCCCTCAAGTGGATGACCTAAGGTTTATCAATCGTGGGAGGCGTAGGATGAAGATGGTCTCTCTCAAGCAACCCTGCAACCAAATAACAAAGAGTCTCTTGTGTCCCCAACACACCCAATACAATGGTAAATTTTATAGGTGCACTAGTTCGGCGAAGAGATGATGATGATACAAGTGGTATATGGATAGTAGATATAGGTTTTTGTAATCTAAAAATATAAAAACAGCAAGGTAACTAATGATAAAAGTGAGCGTAAATAGTATTGCAATGCGTTGAAACAAGGCCTAGGGTTCATACTTTCGCTAGTGCAAGTTCCCTCAACAATAATAACATAATTAGATCACATAACTATCCATCAACATGCAACAAAGAGTCACTCCAAAGTCACTAATAGCGGAGAACAAACGAAGAGATTATGGTAGGGTACGAAACCACCTCAAAGTTATTCTTTCCAATCAATCCGTTGGGCTATTCCTATAAGTGTCACAAACATCCCTAGAGTTCGTACTAGAATAACAACTTAAGACACAAATCAACCAAAACTCTAATGTCACCTAGATACTCCAATGTCACCTCAAGTATCCGTGGATATGATTATACGATATGCATCACACAATCTCAGATTCATCTATTCAACCAACACATAGAACCTCAAAGAGTCCCCCAAAGTTCCTACCGAAGAATCATGACGAAAACGTGTGCCAACCCCTATGCATAGGTTCATGGGCGGAACCCGCAAGTTGATCACCAAAACATACATCAAGTGAATCACGTGATATCCCATTGTCACCACAGATACGCACAGCAAGACATACATCAAGTGTTCTCAAATCTTTAAAGACTCAATCCGACAAGATAACTTCAAAGGGGAAACTCAATTCATTACAAGAGTGTAGAGGGGGCGGAACATCATAAGATCCAACTATAATAGCAAAGCTCGCGATACATCAAGATCGTACCACCTCAAGAACACGAGAGAGAGAGATCAAACACATAGCTACTGGTACATACCCTCAGCCCCGAGGCAGAACTACTCCCTCCTCATCATGGAGAGCACCGGGATGATGAAGATGGCCACCGAAGAGTGATTGCCCCCTCCGGCAGGGTGCCGGAACGGTTCTAGATTGGTTTTCAGTGGCTACGGAGGCTTCTGGCGGCGGAACTCCCGATCTATTGTGCTCTCGGATGTTTTTAGGGTATTGTAACACCCTCGATCCGGCTATATCTCCCATGTGTCGGAGCACGACTTAGAGGCATAACCGCATTCAAGGCAATGACGCAAGAGAGGTAATCTTCACACAACCCTGTAAAAAGCATTACATCATCCAGATACAAACAAGGTCCAACTACGGAACCAAATGAAAGAAGACTACCCCTAATGCTACAGATCCTCGATCGACCCCAACTAGGCTCCACTACTGATCAACTGGAAACGAAATAACACAATGAACAAGATCTTCATCGAGCTCCTCCTTGAGCTTGGTTGCGTCACCTGCACGGTATCATCGGCACCTGCAAGCTGGTTTTGGAAGTATCTGTGAGTCACGGGGACTCAGCAATATCACACCCTCGCGATCAAGACTATTTAAGCTTATAGGAAGGGTAAAGGTATGAGGTGGAGCTGCAGCAAGCACTAGCATATATGGTGGCTAACATACGCAAATGAGAGCGAGAAGAGAAGGCAAAGCACGTTCGAGAAACTATGATCAAGAAGTGATCCTAGAACAACCTACGTTCAAGCATAACTCCAACACCGTGTTCACTTCCCGGACTCCGCCGGAAAGAGACCATCACGGCTACACACGCGGTTGATGCATTTAATTAAGATACGTTTCAGGTTTTCTACAACCGGACATTAACAAATTCCCATCTGCCCATAACCACGGGCACGGCTTTCGAAAGTTCAAATCCATGTAGGGGTGTCCCAACTTAGCCCATCACAAGCTCTCACGGTCAACGAAGGATATTCCTTCTCCCAGGAAGACCCAATCAGGCTCGGAATCCCGGTTAAAAGACATTTTGACAATGGTAAAACAAGACCAACAAAGCCACCCAAATGTGCCGACAAATCCCGATAGGAGCTGCACATATCCTGTTCTCACGGCACACCGGATGAGCAAAACGTCGGGTTGGCATAAACCCTGGTTGCCCAGGGGGCGCCGGACATCGCTCAGGTTGGACCAACACTTAGAGAAGCACTGGCCCGGGGGGGTTAAAATAAAGATGACCCTTGGGTTGGCCGACCCACGGGAAAGAAAAGGCTAGGTGGAAAATGGTAAAACCAATGTTGGACCTTGCTGGAGGAGTTTTATTCAAGGCGAACTGTAAAGGGGTTCCCATTATAACCCAACCGTGTAAGGAACGCAAAAATCAAGGAACATAACACCGGTATGACGGAAACTAGGGCGGCAAGAGTGGAACAAATCACCAGGCATAAGGCCGAGCCTTCCACCCTTTACCAAGTATATAGATGCATTAATTAAATAAGAGATATTGTGATATCCCAACAAATATCCATGTTCCAACATGGAACAAACTCCAATCTTCACCTACAACTAGCAACGCTATAAGAGGGGTTGAGCAAAGCGGTAACATAGCCAAACAACAGTTTGCTAGGACAAGGTGGGTTAGAGGTTTGACATGGCAATCTGGGAGGCATGATAAGCAAGTGGTAGGTATCATAGCATAGGCATAGCAAAAGAGCGAGCAACTAGCAAGCAAAGATAGAAGTGATTTCGAGGGTATGGTCATCTTGCCTGCAAAGTTCTCCGAGAAGACGAAGGCTTGAACCTCGGAAACATACTCAACAGGTCCTCGATCACGTACTCGTCTCCCGGCTCTACCCAAGCAAGAACAACAAGCAAAAGGGAGACACAATCAACCACGTGCAATGCACAAACAACATGATGCAAAACATGGCATGATATGCGGGATGTGATATGCGATGCATATGCATGTTTCGGAAAGGAGAGATTGAACCTGGCCTCAACTTGGAAAACCAAGAGTGCCACTAGAAAGATAAGTTGATTTCGGTCTAAATCGATATAAAGATCACCGGAATCGGATGCACGGTTTGGAAAAGACAAGCAAAACAAATATGGCACCGGTCTGTGATTAACAGCACGAGGCCATCTAAATGCATCAAGAACAACATGCTACAACACTCTAACATAGCAACAAAATACATGGCAGGGATCCACTCATGATGCTTGACAAAAGATGAACACTGAGCTATGGCTAATTCACTCAATAGCAGGTTCAAACAAGCATGGCAAAAGTGCAAAAGATTACATGTTACAGACTTAGTGAAAATAACAACATGTCAGGAATTTAACATCAGGAAGCAATGTTTAGAGCAAGATAACAACATGCTACAGGAACATATCAAGGCAAAGCAAGGCATGGCATGAAGATACTCAAAAGATTCAACAAAAGTCCCTTACTGACCATAAGCCAAAAGGGATCAGAAAATACAATGGCAACCATGTTAACATAGCAATTAACGTTAACAGATTCAGACTTAGTAGAAAATTGGAACATGGCAAAACAGATATCAAGTAGGCATGTTTACGAGCTCAATGCACTCACCACAAGGCATTGCATGACAAACTAAGCATACACCCAGCAAGTAGACATGGCATAGAAGCTAGAAATGGCAAGAACAATAATATAGCATGCATGGATCAACTATAACAAGCTCAGCAAAAATGCTTAACATGTAAACATTCTGCCAGGAACATTTATAGCAAAAGTAGAGCTCGATTGTCTCAAGCTAGGGTGCTCCATAAATGAAAACAAAGACATGGATGGATAGAGCACCACAATATCTAAAAAACATCCTTACTGATCATGCTCAAAAGAGGCATGGATCTCTCTGTAGCAACATGAACACATGGCATAAAAATAATGACAGGGCAAAGACTTAGAATATTTCTAAGTCCCTGAAATCAGCAACATTACGAGAGCTACTTTGCATGCTTGTCCTAGTCACCACAGAGATCACCAAAATACATGGCATACACCCCTGTAAAGATGACATGGCATACTTCAAAACTCATGTAGGGCTCAAGATCATAGGAGGCACACATCAAACATGGCAAAAATGATAAATGTCCAATTACTGATAAGAATCTGGAACTAATATAAACTAGCACTCTTGCAACAGCATTTAGGGCATCAAGATGAGCTCAAATGAACATGGTGCAATGGAATGAAATGAAGTACTCGTCGAGAAGAACAATTCAAGTTGTTATGTGATGAATATGGCATGAAAATATGCAGATCTGGGGACTTAGCCAAAATCACAAGAGCGCAGGATCACTAAAAGACGCTCGGGGTGAGGTTTAGGCGGGCGCTCACCTAGCGGGCCTGGCCCAAGAAGCAGAGGAGGCTGATCGGGCCGGCTGGGACTGGGCCTGACGCGGGGCCCACGCGGGTGAGGTCAACGGCCTCGAGCGGGGACCAGCTAGATCGGGCTCCTCCCGATCCACAGCGGCGGCGGCGCGGGGAGGACCTCCGGCGAGGCAGGCCAGCGGGAAGGGCATGCGCGACGAGATCCGGGGCAGAGGAGCCCATTTCCAGCAGGATCCGGCGGCTAGAGGACGAGGTCAAGGTGGAGCCCGAGCATGGCGACCATGGAGCTCCTGTCCATGGCGGCAGAGAGAGAGGGATGTGAGGCCTGAGAGAGAGAGAGAGGAAAAAGGGGAGGGCGATGGGGCGGCGACCTGGTGCTCACCGACGGCGAGGCGCGAGGGGTATGGGCGGTGGTGTCCGGCGAAGGCGGACGGCGGCGCTAGGGCAGCGCGAGTCGCGGGCGGGCGGCGCTGGCGCCCATGCCCAAGCGGGCCGGTCGCGGGCTGCGCGGGCCGCGGCGGCGGTGGGATCTGGCAGGGACGCGTGGTGGCGCGCGGTTGGCTGAGGCGGCGGAGTTGATGATGTGTCAGCGCGTGATTCACCGGGGTGAGGTGGCTGCGGGGCGGCGGACATGTCCGGCGTGGTGGGAGGTTTTTGTCCGGCGGCGCGAGGAGCGGGGCTAGGGTTTCGTCCGCGAATTTTTGAGGGGATCACATATATATAGGTAGAGGGAGTTAGGAGACTCCAAATTGAGCACGGTTTGCGGCCACACGATCGTGATCGAACGTCCTAGATGATGGAAGGGGTTTAGGTGGGTTTTGGGCCACTTTGGAGGGGTGTTGGGATGCAACACACACGAGGCCTTTACGGTTCCTCGGTTAACCGTTGGAGTATTAAACGAAGTCCAAATGGCACGAAATTTGACAGGAGGTCTACCGGTAGTAAACCAAGGCCGCTTGGCAAATATCAATCCAATCCGAGGACGTTTAACAGCCGCACACGAAAAGAGGCAAAAGGGGGCACCAGAGGACATCGGAGCACCGGATTGAGAAACAAACAACGAGGAAAATGCTCGGATGCATGAGACGAACACGTCTGCAAATGCGATGCACATGATGACATGATACGAAATGCATGATATGCAAGCAAATGACGAGGCAACAACAGCGAATAACTGGAAGACACCTGGCACATCGGTCTCGGGGTGTTACAACACTCCACCACTACGAGAGGATCTCGTCCCGAGTTCTAGAATGGCACCGGAGGGAAAAAAGGAAGAGAAAGAGAAGAGGTAAAACTAAGTTGCTTCTTTGACAAACGAGTGAAACCAAAGAACCCTCAAAGGGGAAACTCAATTCATTACAAGAGAGTAGAGGGGGGAGAAAACATCATAAGATCCAACTATAATAGCAAAGCTCGCGATACATCAAGATCGTACCACCTCAAGAACACGAGAGAGAGATCAAACACATAGCTACTGGTACATACCCTCAGCCCCGAGGGAGAACTACTCCCTCCTCGTCATGGAGAGCACCGGGATGATGAAGATGGCCACCGAAGAGGCATTGCCCCCTCCGGCAGGGTGCCGGAACGGGTCTAGATTGGTTTTCGGTGGCTACAGAGGCTTCTGGCGGTGGAACTCCCGATCTATTGTGCTCTCGGATGTTTTTAGGGTATATGGGGATATATAGGCGGAAGAAATACGTCAGTGGGGCCCATGAGGGTGGAGGGCGCGCCCAGGGGGGTGGGTGCACCCCCTACCTCGTGGCCTCCTCGAAGCTTCCCTAACGTGCACTTCAAGTCTTCTGGGCTTCTTTCCTTCCAAAAATGAGTTCCGTGAAGTTTCAGGTTAATTGGACTCCGTTTGATTTTCCTTTTCTCCGAAACCCTAAAACAAGGTAAAAACAGAAACTGGCACTGGGCTCTGGGTTAATAGGTTAGTCCCAAAAATGATATAAAAGTGTATAATAAAGCCCATAAACATTCAAAACAGTAGATAATATAGCATGGAGCAATCAAAATTTATAGATACGTTGGAGACGTATCACCAAACAACATGTAAGCTTCTGAACATCATGCACACGCATAGGGCATTTCATTCAGAGAATTGCTCCAATCTTTTCTGGGTTTGCGTCGATCCCCCGTTCGAAAACGAGAAAACCGAGTAACTTCCCTCTCGGGACTCCGAATGTGCACTTTGATGGATTAAGCTTGATGGCGTATCTTCTTAAATTGGCAAAGGTTTCAGCAAGCTCAGTTAGTAGGTTGGAACCCTTGCATGACTTGACCACAATATCATCCATGTACGCTTCCATGTTCCGACTGATTTGAGTGAGCATGCACTTCTGGATCATGCACATGAACATGGCACCAGCATTCTTGAGACCAAAAGGCATGGTAACATAGCAAAAACACCTGAATGGGGTGATGAAGGCTGTTTTTATTTCATCGGGTGCATACAGACGGATCTGATGGTACCCGGAATATGCATCCAAAAAGGATAAACGCTCACACCCCGCAGTTGAATCGACAATCTGATCGATGCGGGGGAGAGGAAAGTGATCTTTTGGACAGGTCCAATTGATATGCTTGAACTCAATACACATAAAAAGTGAGTCATCATTCTTGGGTACCATGACGACATTGGCGAGCTACTCGGAGTGGTATATCTCGCGGATGAACTGAGCTGACAGGAGTCGAGCTACTTCTTCGCCAATCGCCTTCCTATTTTCCATGGCGCACTGACAGAGATGCTCTTTGACATGTTTCGCTTTTGGCTCGACACGCAAACGATGCTCAGCCAGTCCCCTGGGTACACCCGGCATGTCAGATGGCTTCCCTGCAAAGATGTCCATCTCTCACAGAAGAACTGGATGAGCGCTTCTTCCTATTTGTTGTCGAGTGTAGTTGAAATGTAGGTCGGAGCAGCAAAGGGTTGTAAGTGCATCTAGTGCCACCCCTAGTTGGTTTTGGAGTATTGACGACAAACTTAGTTGAGGGACTAATGTGTTTGTGAGAATTGCAGGATAACACAAGTAGAAGTCCCTCATTGATTCGGTTTCACTACCAGAGATGACCCCTAAAATGTATGAAGATATTGAAGCCAAAGGTGGTATATGAAGATATTCACATTGAAGACTATGACAAAAGAAGACACGTTATGAAGCCTATGGAGCTCGAAGACTTAAATCTTTCGTAGTTCTTTTTCTTTTTGTGTTGAGTCATAGGAACCACCGTACTGTTAAGTGGGGTCCAGGAGAACCGGTCAGAATGACTGAAGTGATGCCTAAACCAAAAACCTATGTCTTCGAGTGAAGACAATGAGAGCGAATCTTGTCCAGAGCCGGACAAGTCAGCTTTGCTTGTAGCCCAAGTAAATTTGCCATCTGACCGTTGAGACACGTGTCAGTTCCTTAGTGACCCAGGGTCATTTCGGACAAATCAGGTCGGGTTGCCAAGTGGCTATAAATAGCCCACCCCCTACAACCATAAACTGTTGGCTGCTCAGATTTCAGTGCACGGCTTTTGTCGTTTGAGAGCAACCCACCTCGAAGCCTTTGAGAGAAAATTCCTAGCGAGGAGAAAAGCCCTAACCACCCAGAGCCAGAGAACATTGGGCATCACTTAAGTCTTCTTGTCTGTGTGATCTGAAGACTTATTACACTTGAGGACTGTGCATCCCCAGACGGTTAGGCGTCGCGTTCAGAGCATCCAAGAGACATTGTGGATTGCCAGTGAACGAAGTCTGTGAAGGTTTGGGAGTCTACCTTGAAGACTTACCAGAGTGATTGGGCGAGGACTAAGTGACCTTAGCTCAAGGAGAATACGGTGAGGACTTGGTGTCCTGAGCTGCGTGTTCAGGACTGGGTGTCCGGGACTGTGTGTCCTAAGGTTTAAATACCTAGCCGCTCCAACCAGACGTACAGTTGTCACAGCAACTGGAACTGGTCCAACACATCATTGTCTTCAACGAGCCACTGGTTTCATTTTCACTTCCTTTTACTTATTGTTACTCATTGTGAAGCCATTGCATGCTTGCTATATCTTTTGTCTTCACAACGTAATTGTATGATTTGTTTGGCTTCATAACCTCTTCCTACCTGATCCTTATTACACTGCAGCTACTTGTCATTGTGCTTTCACTCTGTTGAATACTTGATCATGGCTAGCCTAGTGTAATCTAACTTCCGCTGCATAGTGATAGGCATATCTCTACTGTTTGTCTTCATAACTTCCATGTTTTGAAGACTTTCATAAAAATCGCCTATTCACCCCCCCCCCTCTAGTCGATATAACGCACTTTCAATTGGTATCAGAGCAAGGTGCTCCCTTGTTCTGTGTGATTCGGTTTAACCACCTGGAGTTTTAGCTATGTCGACTGCAGGGATGATCAAAGTCTCCGCTGCGTGCCCCGTCTTCGATGGAACTGAATATCCCTACTGGAAGAATAAGATGCGCATGCATCTTGAAGCTATTGACGTCGACCTATGGTATGTCGTCGAGAACGGCGTTCCCAAGGCTGGAGAAGGTGTCACTGCTGCTGATGTCAAGAAATTCATTCAACTGGACTCTACTGCCAAGAACATCATCTGTGGTCATCTGACCAAAGGACAGTATGGCCGTGTGAGTGCTTTGAAGACATCCAAGCTGGTCTGGGACTGGCTCTCCAAGGTCAATGAAGGCATCTCAACACAGAGAGATCAAAGAATCAGTGTCCTTCGCAATCTCTTCAACCGCTTCAAGCGAAATGACAATGAGAATGTCCAGCACACATTTGATCGACTCACTGACATCACAAATGAGCTTCAAGCCCTCGGCGCCACTGAGATCACCAAGCATGAAATCGTCAAGACGCTGCTGAGATCACTTGATAGTTCGTTTGACATTCTAGCCCTGATGATTCAAGAACGTCCTGATTTCAAGACACTCGATCCGTCTGACATACTCGAGAGGCTCAACACACATGAGTTTCAGCTTTCTGAGAAAAGAGATATCTACGGTTCAAACTATGGGCGAACTCGTGCCTTGAAGGCAAAAGCTGTTTCCTCATCTGAAGAAGAATCTGACAGCAGTTCTGATGATCCTGAAGACATTGGAAGGGAACTTGCAATGCTTGTGAAGAAGTTCCAAAAGTTCACCAAGAAGAAAGGCTTCAGAAAGTCTTCACGATCAAGCTCAAGGAATGATGAAGCTTCTGCTCATGACTACAAGAAGAAAACATGCCACAAGTGCAAGAAAACTGGACACTTCATCTCTGAGTGTCCACAGTGGGACAATGAGAACAGAAGGAAGAAGAAGAGCAAGGAATATGACTCTGACGACAAGAAGAAGAAGAAATACTCAAAGTCTTCTTCCAAGTCTTCCTCAAAGTCTTCATCACACAAGAAGAGCTCATCTGGCAAGGCACGTGCGTTTGTTGGCAAGGAAATGGATTCTGAGGAGGAGTCCGCTTCTGAGGAGGCAGAGGTGGAGTCTGAGGAGGAGTCTGATTCTGGCATTGCAAGTCTGGCTACAGCATACGTCGCCAAGTCCATCTTCAACATTGAAGACAATGACTTCATCACCGACACCGATGCAAATGACAAGGACGACTCCACTCCTACCTACTGCTTCATGGCACGCGGTGCCAAGGTAAACACACGCACTACTCGCTATCAAACATCCAGTGACGATGACTCTGATTGTGATTCAAAACCCAGCTACAAAACACTTGCTAAAATTGCAACTGAACAACAAAAGGCCATGGAACATATTCAAAAACTGTTAGACAGAAGCGATGATCTGTTGGGTGCTGAAATGACTCGATCTGAATCCTTAATTGAAGACATAAAAAATCTTCACGTTAAGTATCAGGAACTTGAAGATCGTCTTGATACTCTCTCAACAACTCATGAAAAGCTTTCCTATGATTATCTTCAAAGGAAGCAAGAACTTGAGAAATTGAGAGCGGCTCATGAAGATCTTCAAAAGGAAAACGAGTCACTTCGCACCGAACAGATCAGTTCCGCTCAGGAAGGATTTGAACCACCATGTCTTAAATGCATTGAGCGTGATAATGCTACTTCTGTTGCTGAATGTTCCACTGCTACTGCTGTTGCAATATCTTCAACTGTTGATGTGGTAACTAACCCCTCTGCTGAGGATACCACTGCTATTGCTGATGAGAATGCTAGGTTGAAGACATTGCTTGAAACAGGGATGTACAAAAGTCTTAAAGGACATCAGACATTATGTGATGTCCTCAAGAAGCAGATTCTGAACCGAAACCCTAGGAAAGAGGGTGTTGGGTTCGTAAGGAAAATAAATGCAGATGGCTCTTACTGGAAACCTGAGCAGTACCCCAAAACCAAGTGGGTTGCTGCAAAGGAACCTTCAGCAGATCCATCCAATTTATCTGGCTTCACTTGTGCTAACCCCATTATCATTGATGAATCCTTTGATGCAAACTATATACTGTTTAAGAATCAGAATGGTGAAGTGTTTGCCAGGTACATTGGTACTAACTGCAGGAATGGACCGCCTATGAAGAAGATCTGGGTTCCGAAAAAGTGTCTGGAAAATCTTCCTGTGAATGTCTTCATGACACCTCACTTGAAGAAGACAAACCTCAGACCAAAGGCTTCATACGGTCCAAAGGCTTCATACAAACAGAGGACTCACCTGAGTCACACTAACGCAAATGTTTTGCAGGGAAACCATACTCAGGCATATGAATATGAGAGCGGTTCATCAAACCGTCATGTTCATATGACCAAAAATTATTCTGCTTATTCTTATGAGTACTATTGTCCACCTGCAAGACTGTTTGCTAAGGCTTCAAAGCCAAAATTCTCAGATGCTGCACTTAGACTTATTGCTTCTAAGCCACCCTTGAAGATGTGGGTGGTTAAGAAGGCTTAACTCTCTTTTGCAGGGAAAGGTCTCCAGCAGAAAACCAAAATCTTCTGACGCTATTGCTGGGGACCTTAAAAATCTTGTAGGGCGCAAGATAAAATGCCCGAATGGCATCATTATGTACTTCGTTCCTGAATCGCATGCTACTCTCCCTATTAGTCCTAATCTGGATCTAAGTTTTCATAACCCACTGGTTCGT
Organism: Triticum aestivum; assembly: GCF_018294505.1. Lineage (NCBI taxonomy): Eukaryota > Viridiplantae > Streptophyta > Magnoliopsida > Poales > Poaceae > Triticum > Triticum aestivum. The sequence continues at coordinate 223,486,311 of NC_057797.1, forward strand.
CAAATGTTTTTGCTTCACAATTCTCTTCGTGAAGCCTATCCCCCTAACTGCACTGTAGGGTACGACACCAGCGTCTTCAAAGTCTTCAGAATGGATTATTGACAGTGGGTGTACAAATCACATGACTGGCAAAAGAAGTCTTCTTATGGACTCAACCTTACGTCCATCTGACAAGAGCCACATCACATTTGCTGACACTGGTAAAAGTAAGGTATTGGGTCTAGGTAGAGTTGCAATCTCAAAGGATCAACACATGGATAAAGTCATGCTTGTTGAATCCCTTGGTTTCAACTTAATGTCTGTCTCAATGCTTTGCGATTTGAACATGATCGTAATGTTTGGAAAATATCGTTGCCTAGTACTAATGGATTCTGACAAGTCTCTAGTGTTTGAAGGGTATCGAAAAGATGATCTGTACGTGGTAGATTTCTCAGCAGGGCCACAACTTGCAGTATGTCTTCTTGCAAAAGCTTCAGAATGCTGGCTTTGGCATCCGAGGCTTGGGCATGCTGGCATGAGGAACCTCCACACCCTTGCGAAGAAGAAGCATGTCATAGGCATCGAGGGCGTCAAGTTCAAGAAAGATCACTTATGCGGTGCCCGTGAAGCAGGGAAGATGACAAGGGCAAAACATCCCTCGAAGACAATCATGACCACTACTCGACCCTTCGAACTGCTTCACGTGGATCTTTTTGGTCCCACTCACTACTCAACTTTTACCACTACTGCTTGCCTCTATGGCTTTGTCATTGTTGATGATTACTCTAGATATACTTGGGTGCACATAATCCTTTACAAGAATGAAGTGCAGGATGTCTTCAGACGCTTCGCCAATCGAGCTATGAACAATTACGGCGCCAAGATAAAGCACATCAGAAGTGACAATGGCACTGAATTCAAGAACACTGGCCTTGATACATATCTTGATACCTTGGTCATCACACATGAATTCTCAGCTTCGTACACGCCACAGCAGAATGGCGTCGTCGAATGCAAGAACAGAACACTCATTAAGATGGCCAGAACGATGCTAGATGAATACAAGACTCCAAGAAAATTCTGGACTGAAGCCATTGACACTGCATGCCATACAATCAATCGTGTTTATCTTCACAAGCTTCTGAACAAGACATCTTATGAACTCCTAACTGGCAAGAAGCCAAATGTCAGTTACTTCAGAGTATTTGGCGCAAGGTGCTGGATCAAGGACCCACACCGCACCTCAAAGTTTGCACCAAAAGCACATGAGGGTTTTATGCTTGGATATGGAAAGGATTCACACTCCTACAGAGTCTTCAATCTCTTTCATTACAAAGTGGTTGAAACAGTGGATGTGCGGTTCGATGAGACAAATGGTTCACAAAGAGAGCAACTGCCAAATGTGCTAGATGAAATTCCAGCTAGTGAATCAATCAAGCTAATGGGAACTTGTCGGTGTACTAGAGTAGGGGTACCCTAGTACCCCGAACTTGTGCACAGGCAGTCGCAGCACCCCGCGGCAAGGCTTGCCGGGTGACCGCCAAGACCCTCCGTGGTTCCCTTGAAGACCATTCAAGAACAAAGTACTCAAACCAAGGCCCCGGCAAGAGGAGCTTGCCGGGAGGGCCAACCAAGGCCCCGGCAAGAGGAGCTTGCCGGGAAGGCCAACCAAGGCCCCGGCAAGAGGATCTTGCTGGGAAGGGACAAGACCCCGGCAAGAGGAGCTTGCCGGGAAGGCCACTCAAAGCATACCAAGAAAGCTTGCCGCGACGCGCCCTGCGTCCCGGCAAGATCCGGCGAGCGACAAGCTTCCGGACGCGACAAGACGACGGCCGCGGCAAGGAGCTTGCCGCGGGAAACCCCCACTTCGTGCCCGCGCTCCAGCACACCTACTAACGTGTCGCTGTGGGACTCTCCCAAGCACACGTGGCAGGAGGCCGTGCAGCTAGGGGTACGTGGTGGCAAGCGGAGATGAAGAGAAGCCCATCGTGGCAAACGGTGGCGCTCCTAACGGTCACCTTTTGCACTGTTTAGGAGACTCAGACAGGCATTTAATGCCCTTGTCCCCTGCCGTCAGAGTTAGGTAGGGTGCACTGTATTCACAGTAGCGGTAGCTGCACCTACCGCATCCTTTTCCATTTTTACCCTTCTAGTCTACGTTGCCACCTGTGGGTGACCCCTTGAGAGTATAAAAGGAGGCCCAAGCGCAACGTAGAGGAGGTTGGGGGGCCGGTTCGGCTCATTCGAGACACCAGAAACACTCCCACGCTTAGTCTGGTAGCGTCGATCGCTCCTGAGCAAAGATTCAATACACACAAACAAGCAGCAGTAGGGTTTTACGCATCCGTGCGGCCCGAAGCTGGGTAAAATCGCCCGCGTGCACTGCCTCGATCCGCTCTTTGTGCGCTCTCCGCCTCCCACCGAACCGAAAGGGGCCCTGTCCCCGTAGGTGTTGGTGGATCAGCACCCCCCGACATCTCTGGCGCACCAGGTAGGGGGCGTCGAGATTGTGCAAACCCGATCCGGCGTGCACGCAAGCTAAATCTTCATCGTCATGGCTCCTAAGAAGCGGGCGAGCAAAAGAACGGCACCAGTGCCGCAACAGAAAAAGCTAAGTCAATCAAAACTTTAGATATTTCCTTTCTATATAAGGTTATCCGCCTCGGAGATCTTGTTCTTTGTATGGAAAACCTGTGCACGGAGGAATCAACTCGTAACTAGTTGCGCCCTTACTTTGTTTCGAGTCCGCTCAACAACTTAACTGAGCTACTACCGCCCTTACTTTGCTTCGAGTCCGCTCAGCAACTTAAGTGAGCCGCTAGCGCCCTTACTTTGTTTTCGAGTCCGCTCAACAACTTAAGCGAGCTGCAACTAGTTGCGACAAGATTGCTTGTCGGTAGCGACCCTGCCAGCAGGCTGCTGAAGTTCCGCACTCGGCGCTCGCGGCAAGGGTGCCTGCACCAGCAAGTTTCCCTAGAAAGCGTAGGGTGGACGTACAAAGAGAGGTTGAACAGGAAGATATCATGTGCTATTTATTTGAGATTTCTGCATAGACCTGTATGCCAAGGAGCCTTCTTGGGGCTAGTTGCACTCCATGTTGCCTCGAGTCCGCTCAGCAACTTGTGCGGTTGCGCTAGAACCAAGAAGGTAAACCTTTCCGGGAGGCGATGTTCCCGAATAGCCGCTAAGGGCCCGTTCCCTCAAGCGCTGCTGGCTGGATCACACGCACCGGAAAGCATTCCAGCAGGCATAGGGAATATGTAGCAGAAGTCAAAATTCGCAAGCGAGTTAAGTGCACTTCAGATGCTAATCACTTGCTATGTTTGAACGCAGTTATGGCCCGGGGGCTGGCAACGCCCTTAGGGCCAATCTTTTCGGCGTCAAGAACGACGAAGTTCTTCGCCATAAGCCTTTCCGGCAACGATCTTGCCAGGAGCCGACGTGAAGAACGACGACGTTCTTCGCCATAAGCCTTTCCGGCAACGATCTTGCCGGGAGCCGGCGTCAAGAACGACGAAGTTCTTCGCCATAAGCCTTTCCGGCAACGATCTTGCCGGGAGCCGGTGTCAAGAACGACGAAGTTCTTCGCCATAAGCCTTTCCGGCAACGATCTTGCTGGGAGCCGGTGTCAAGAACGACGAAGTTCTTCACCATAAGCCTTTCCGGCAACGATCATGCTGGGAGCCGGTGTCAAGGACGACAAAGTTCTTCGCCATAAGCCTTTCCGGCAACGATCTTGCCGGGAGCCGGTGTCAAGAACGACGACGTTCTTCGCCATAAGCCTTCTTGGCAACAAGCTTGCCGGAAGCCGGCATCGAGAACGTCAAAGTTCTCTGCCGAAGATAAAAGCCTTCCTGGCAACAAGCTTGCCGGAAGCCGGCATCGAGAACGTCAAAGTTCTCTGCCGAAGATAAAAGCCTTCCTGGCAACAAGCTTGCCGGAAGGCGGCATCGAGAACGTCAAAGTTCTCTGCCGAAGATAAAAGCCTTCCTGGCAACAAGCTTGCCGGAAGCCGGCATCGAGAACGTCAAAGTCCTCTGCCGAAGATAAAAGCCTTCCTGGCAACAAGTTTGCCGGAAGCCGACATCGAGAATGTCAAAGTTCTCTGCCGAAGATAAAAGCCTTCCTGGCAACAAGCTTGCCGGAAGCCGGCATCAAGAACGTCATAGTTCTCTGCCGAAGATAAAAGCCTTCCTGGTAACAAGTTTGCCGGAAGCCGGCATCGAGAACGTCAAAGTTCTCTGCCGAAGATAAAAGCCTTCCTGGCAACAAGCTTGCCGGAAGCCGGCATCGAGAACGTCAAAGTTCTCTGCCGAAGATAAAAGCCTTCCTGGCCAAAAGTTTGCCGGAAGCCGGCATCGAGAACGTCAAAGTTCTCTGCTGGAAGATAAAAGCCCTCCCGGCAAGCCAGTATCGCTGGGGGCTGCGAGTGCCAAGAATCGTCCACGGCAAACCAGAGTTGTCGGGGGCTGCAAATCAGATAAGTCTTTTATCCCTCATCATGCATCCTCTTATGGACTGGGGAATGTGAAACCACGTTTCTTCCCGGAAACTGCCGTGCTCCCTCGACTCTAGGCCCTGGGGCTCGTTCTCGGGGCCAAGTTTGGTCGTAGTCGCGGCAGCAAAGGGATGAAACGAGGAGACCGCACCCACCTCGTTCCTGCCTCCGTTAAAAGCGTGAGAAAGGTCGAGCGGCGTGGGAAGGCGGCAGGGCCTATTGCCGGGAGATGAAATGTCTGTCCGAGGGATACCAAGGATTTGCTCCTTGGCGTGGGTTTAACTCACGAGACAAATAACCCGGCAAGCATCCCCTTTTCATTAAAAAAACATCCCGCTCAGGTACAGTCCATAGAGGATGAAAAACATGAAAGAGAGGATTACAAGTTTTAGATACAGCTAAGGCCCGAAGGCTTACAAATTAAAAAGATAAGATGCCCATAATCCCTTTACTGTCCCTCTCCTCAGGAGGCAGGTCAAGGAGGCGAAAAGGGCAAAAGGAGCGCCTAGGCGAGCTACGGGTGCCAGAAGACATCAAGGAGGTGGAACCCATAGGTGTTCATGATATCACAGAAGAAATCAGAGAATGGCGGGCAGAGCCCGCAGTAGAAGAACACGGCGAAGAAAGGATATCCGCCAACTGGAGCTGCTTGCGAGGCGACGGCGGAGAGTATCTTCGTACGCGGATGCGCCCGCGTCTCCGTCGACCATAAGAGATAGTACCACTCCCTCAGATCCTTTGCGGAGAGCTCGGGGAGGAAGGTGGCCCGCTCTTTCCGCAGCGCCTCAAGCCGCTGCGCTTCGGTCGACTTCACGGCCTTCGTGGCCTTCCCCTTCCAGGACTTCGGAGGCATGGCGGAGGCGGTGGGGGAGATCGACGGCGCTGGTGGTGGCGACGGCGACGGGAGCGGAGCGCTGCTCTCTTTCGACTTTGAAAGCGGAAGAGGGCGGCGGAGGTTTCTGAGATTACAGCAGCAAATGGCAAAGATAGGGGAAATACCCCTGTTTCCCCTGCTTATAAGGAGAACGGGGCGGATGTTTCGGCCTTCCAAATAAACAACCTCCCACGATCTCTCCCACGATGCCGCATTTGACGTGTGCCGTTCTGGGCGTGCGCGGTGGGAGCGGAGAGATATGCGGCGTGACCTAGGCCGCGCGTGCCCATGCACTGTTTTGGGCCTGGCCCAACAGCGCTCGGCACCGTGTATGGCCCAGGCCTGGGGGCTCCTGTCGGTGTACTAGAGTAGGGGTACCCTAGTACCCCGAATTTGTGCACGGGCAATCGCAGCACCCCGCGGCAAGGCTTGTCGGGTGACCGCCAAGACCCTCCGTGGTTCCCTTGAAGACCATTCAAGACCAAAGTACTCAAACCAAGGCCCCAGCAAGAGGAGCTTGCCGGGAGGGCCAACCAAGGCCCCGGCAAGAGGAGCTTGCCGGGAAGGCCAACCAAGGCCCCGGCAAGAGGATCTTGCCGGGAAGGGACAAGACCCTGGCAAGAGAAGCTTGCCGGGAAGGCCACTCAAAGCATACCAAGAAAGCTTGCCGCGACGCACCCTGCGTCCCCGCAAGATCCGGCGAGCGACAAGCTTCCGGACGCGACAAGACGACGGCCGCGGCAAGGAGCTTGCCGCGGGAAACCCCCACTTCGTGCCCGCGCTCCAGCACACCTGCTAACGTGTCACTCTGGGACTCTCCCAAGCACACGTGGCAGGAGGCCGTGCAGCTAGGGGTACGTGGTAGCAAGCGGAGATGAAGAGAAGCCCATCGTGGCAAACGGTGGCGCTCCTAACGGTCACCTTTTGCACTGTTTAGGAGACTCAGACAGGCATTTAATGCCCTTGTCCCCTGCCGTCAGAGTTAGGTAGGGTGCACTGTATCCACAGTAGCGGTAGCTGCACCTACCGCATCCTTTTCCATTTTTACCCTTCTAGTCTACGTTGCCACCTGTGGGTGACCCCTTGAGAGTATAAAAGGAGGCCCAAGCGCAACGTAGAGGAGGTTGGGGGGCCGGTTCGGCTCATTCGAGACACCAGAAACACTACCACGCTCAGTCTGGTAGCGTCGATCGCTCCTGAGCAAAGATTCAATACACACAAACAAGCAGCAGTAGGGTTTTACACATCCGTGCGGCCCGAAGCTGGGTAAAATCGCCCGCGTGCAATGCCTCGATCCGCTCTTTGTGCGCTCTCCGCCTCCCACCGAACCGAAAGGGGCCCTGTCCCCATAGGTGTTGGTGGATCAGCACCCCCCGACAGAACTAGAGAGATTATACCTTCTGAAGCTCATCCTGAAGAAGAACTTATCATCTCAGCACCTGATCAACATGAAGACAATGCTCAGCCTGAAGACATTCCTCCCAACAACAACACAGATCAGCAAGAGCAAAGTCTTCGCCCTGTACATCCTCGTGTTGCCAATGAAGTGCAGATTGACAGAATAATTGGCAGCATCAATGCACCTGGTCCACTCACTCGTTCAAGGGCAACTCAGCTGGCAAATTTCTGTGGGCACTTCGCATTCGTCTCAATTGCAGAACCCAAGAAAGTTGAAGAAGCCTTCATGGAACCTGAATGGATTCAAGCTATGCAAGAAGAGCTTCAATAGTTTGAGCTAAATAATGTATGGGAACTGGTTAAGCGTCCTGATCCACGGAAGCACAATATAATAGGCACCAAATGGATATACCGCAACAAGCAAGATGAGCATGGTCAAGTTGTCAGAAACAAAGCTCGTCTCGTTGCTCAAGGATATACTCAAGTGGGAGGCATTGACTTCGATGAAACATTTGCTCCAGTGGCTAGGCTTGAAGCCATACGCATACTGCTGGCCTATGCAAATCATCATAACATACTTCTATATCAAATGGATGTGAAAAGTGCCTTTCTCAATGGCAAGATTGAAGAAGAAGTGTACGTTGCACAATCGCCTGGCTTTGAAAATCCAAAACATCCTGACATGGTATACAAGCTCAACAAGGCACTGTATGGCCTCAAACAAGCCCCTAGGGCCTGGTATGACACACTCAAATACTTCCTGAAGAGCAAAGGCTTCATACCTGGTTCCCTGGATCCCACTCTTTTCACGAAGACATATGATGGTGAACTGTTTGTGTGCCAAATATATGTGGATGATATTATCTTCGGCTGCACCAATCAGAAGTACAGTGAAGAGTTTGGATATATGATGCAAGAGCAATATCAGATGTCCATGATGGGGGAGCTGAAGTTCTTCCTTGGTCTTCAAATACGACAACAACGCAATGGCATCTTCATATCTCAAGAGAAGTATCTCAAAGATTGCCTGAAGAAGTTCGGTATGCAAGACTGCAAAGGCTTCACAACACCAATGCCAGCCAAACATCATCTGGGTCCTGACGACAATGGTAAAGAGTTCGATCAAAAGGTATACCGCTCCATGATTGGTTCTTTACTTTATCTATGTGCATCTAGGCCAGATATTATGCTTAGTGTTTGCATGTGTGCTCGATTTCAAGCGGCACCAAAGGAGTCGCATCACTTAGCTGTGAAGCGAATTCTTCGATATTTGGCTCACACCCCAACTCTAGGATTATGGTATCCAAAGGGCTCAGAGTTTGATTTGGTTGGATTCTCAGATGCTGATTATGCTGGTGACAAAGTTGATCGCAAGTCTACATCAGGCACATGTCACTTTCTGGGATGATCACTTGTATGTTGGTCTTCAAAGAAGCAGAACTGTGTATCACTCTCCACTGCTGAATCTGAATACATTGCTGCTGGATCTTGCTGCGCTCAGCTTCTGTGGATGAAGCAAACACTCAAGGACTATGGCATTCATATGAAGCAAGTGCCACTTTACTGCGATAACGAAAGCGCCATCAAGATTGCCAACAACCCAGTTCAGCACTCGAAGACAAAGCACATTGAAATTCGTCATCACTTTCTCAGAGATCATGTTGTGAAGGAAGACATTGATATCATACACGTCAACACTGAAGAGCAATTGGCAGCTATCTTCACCAAGCCCTTGGATGAGAAGTGGTTTTGCAAGTTACGGTGTGAGCTAAATATCCTAGAATCCTCAAATGTCCTATGATCAGGCACACATCCTAACCCTTATGCATATTGATGACTTAGATGTGCAACACACGAAGTGAAGTATATCTTCAATCAATGAAGACATACATTCTAAGTGTGAAATCATTAATGTGGAATTTGACTTCGGAGCGCCACGATAATTGTGCGCCGTGTCTGGGTCTAATACTTCCTATACGGTGGGTAACGCCACCACCAAACGTTCTATTTTGAAGTGTTTCTCTCATGGCGTTACCTTGCAATGTCTTCACATTTGGTTTGGCTTCGAACTCAACATATTTTCATGGTTATCTTCACTATGTTGATTATAGATATATATATATATATATATATATATATATATATATGCTAGTGTTCTGTCCTCTACAGCATTCACTTATAGCTATATCTTCGTGTTGAATCTTTTGAACTAAGTGAATGTGATCGGACCCCAACTTCTCTATGCTTTCTATCTCAAACTCTATCTCTCCAAGTCATATGCATTCTATTCAAACTGTCGAATGTCTTCACTGTGTCCTTGTCAGCAGAAGATATAGAGACAACCATAAAGTCCGTTTTCAATGCTCATTCCTCCACATAAAATCCGGAGAAGCAGGAACGACCGCCCGACAATCCAGGCGTGTGTGGGACGTGGAACAAACCCCAAACTTCCGCAAACTAGCCACGCATTCCTCAGATGCGAATCGCCAGGGGCACCTCTGTAATAGCACAGTGCCGCCCCTGAGCCTATAAATTCACACTTACCGCGGTCATTATCTCCTTCTTCCACCCTCGCACGAACCCTAGCGCCACCGCTAGCTCTCGACGACGTCGGCGACGAAGCGCTTCGCTGCCGCAACCTCTCCGACGCCGTCTTCACGCCGACCGCGGACATCGTCCTCTCCGCCGTCGCCGTATGTGTCTTCCGTCGCCAAGTTAGGGCACGGAGGATTGAACTGCTCGGCATCATCTCCCACTCCATCTAGCAGTTCCAAGTGTGGTAAATAAAACTTCTTTTTACAGCCCCGGTTGATCTCATGGTTCTGTCACTTTCTACCATAAGAAGTTTCTCTTCACACAAGATGGATCTCTCTATCTGCATCTCATAACATGCCTAGTATATTCACTTGTGCTTCATGAAGTAGTTAGATTCCTCACTTGTACTGATCTGTGGGTTCATACAAATCTGGAACCAACTTCTTATCTATGAGTGAATGTCTTTACACGATGAGGTCAATGTCTTCTAAACTGATTAATCTTCAAAACCTTCTGACAATGAATATGACCTCTTCCTCTTCCCTCGTACCTTAATGTTGTCACAGGTACATGTCCGTGGGAGAATCCTTCGGTTCTCATAGTCTGCATTCATTTGTAGAATTCCTACAACATCACATAAATTCTCCTGAAGCCAGTTCCTGTTGGTCCAACAAAAGAAAGCCTTTGAAGCCTTTGAAAGTTTTGAAGCCTTTCAAGTTAAAGTTTATGGCTTCAGAAGTAGCAGCAAGAAAGGGGGGCAGACAGAGACGTGGAGGAACTTCCAAAGATCTGCCTGAAGACCTGGCAGAAATGTATAAAACAGATCCTGAAGAGAATTATGGGCAGCGCAAGTCCCGGATCCAATGGATTCGATGCTATTGGGCTGAACAATGGTTCAAATACCGCTTCACAACCCAAGAGTATGCTGAGAAAAGTGCCATCAAAAGTCCATGGGGAGACATCTTATACAAGAACCTTGTACCCAGGACCAGAGATGAAGCTATTGCCCAAAGCTTCTATCCATGCATGGTTCGTGGGCCACAGCCTGATGATGCACATCCGTCGTCACTACTCTGGTGTCGTGACGACAATCTGTTCAAGCGCAATTTCCAGTTTGCCCAACAATCCGCGAAGCTCAACAAGAAGAAATTTGGGTTAGACTTCAACCCTGGTCCCTCAGCACCAAGGGCAGATGGCACACGCGACGCAGAACCCAATATCATCGGTCCGTATGCCAACCTTGAGGGCCTCATCACCCGCATCTTAGTCCAAGGGACTGCCGTGAATGACCCCCCAGCTGACTCTGAGTCTGATGAAGCTCCTGCTGTACCAAAGCCAAAGCAGTCGAAGAAGCCAAAAGCTTCAAAGCCGGCCCCTTCATCAAAAATCTCAAGGGCGAAGCCATTAGCAACTGCACCTCCTAAAGCCAGTGTGCAGTCTAAAGACGTATCCCGCATCTCCAAGCCCCAGAAGGCCAAGGTGCCTCAGCCACACACCGGCAAAGAGCTCACAGCTGCTGCCATTCTACGCAGCCAAGCCATTGATCTGTCAAGTGATGAAGATCTTGGAGATGACGCTCTAGAGCAGCTCATCAAGAGCAAAGAAGAAGCTGAAATCTTCAACAATTTGCCTCTCTTTGATGTCGCCATCATCCACAACTTCATCGACGAATGGTTTGCCACACCAAACATCAGCTTCGAAGATCTGCAGCTGCCTGTTGGCCTCAGCGTCGCCTTCCAAGGCGCAATTGCTTCAGAACTTGCCATTGCCTAGCGCATTGTTGAACTGAAGCAGAAAATTGATCATGAAAAGGCTCAGTTCAAGAAGAATATGGCCAAGCTCAGCGTGCAAGAAGTGAAGAGCTTCAAGACCATGTTGCATGAGCTCAAGGAAAATTTTCTGAAGAAGCGTGCAGAAGCTCAGGGCTCACGTGAGCGGATGAAGTCTCTGGCTGAAAGATGTGTACAAGCCTACAATGAGGCTGAGAAGCGCAAGGCACTTGGGCGTCCAGGCATCGACCCCAAGATGGCCGTGAAGAAAAAGAAGAAGCCTGCTATGGCTGAAACAGAGGCACCTAGGCAAGAAGTAGTTCCAATTGTCTTCCCAACTGCAACGACTGGCTCGAAGCCAAAGAGCCGGTCAACAGCTTCAGAGCTCAAGAAGACAAGAACTGCAGAGGCTGAAGCCAGGAAGAGGAAAAGCTCTGAAGCCTCTCCTACTGCCCCCAGCAAGAAGAAGCGAAAGATCAAGAAATCTTGGGCTGCTCCCACAGAGCCCTTGATAGTTGAACCTGTCTCTATGATTCACCCCAACACAGAACGACAACTGACAGTTCATGAGCCTCCTTCCACAGAGGCTCCTGAAGCTGAAGACATACCAGCAGCCAACCCCATTGCTGCTGAAGACATTGGTCATCAGGACAATGTACAAGATGATGCAACCCTTCCTCAGTATGAACAAAGCGAACTCATCAGCATTGGTCGTCCTCTGACGCCAATTGCACAAGATGCATCATGGGCGGATCGCCCTCAAAAGGAAGAAGACAATGAGGCCCAGCCCACTCCAACCCCACAGGCGTTGTCTACATTCCGCAGGCTTCGCAAAGGTCCAAGGCCTCAAGTCTATGCTGAAGACATTCCGGCTGCATCAGCCGCAGAAGAAGCACCACAAGAGCCCAATCCAATGCTCCACCCAGAAGCAGTTCTCCGGGAGAACGTGCTTGTGACTGACCCTCCAGCTAGTCAAGTGGAGGCTGAAAATATTGAGGCTGCCACAACCAACACTGAAGCCAACGTGGAGCCATCCCCACCAAAAGCTTCAGCAGACAGCAAAGCTACTGATCAAGACACTTCTGTTCCTGAGTCTGCTGCTGGTCCTCAATTTGATTACCATGTTGAACACAGGCCTCATGTTCAGAAGCCAGTCCAAGGCTGCCAAGGTTCCCAGGTCCTGCATCAGCACCTGGCTCCTTTGACATCAATAGCTTCAAGGCAGACAATACGTTCTTCAACAGCTCCAAGAACCCCTATTCAAGGGAAAGGATTTCATCAGATAGGTTCTGGAGCTATCCTCAGCGCAGCTACTATTCATGCATCCTATACAACCAAGGTCGCATCTTCTTGCACAAGCGCCTTGATGTTGAAGCCACTGCTGGTCTGCCCTGCTTAGAGGAAGCGCTGGATTGCTTCAAGCAAGTGGGTCTGCTGCAGTTTATAACTGATGAAGAACACTGGAATGAAGAGCTTCTGTTGCAATTCTATGCCACCCTACACATCAAAGGATACAACAGAGATCCGAAGACTTGGGCCCTGGAATGGATGACCGGCAATGTCCATCATGAAGCCAATGCATTCGATATCATTGAGCTCACCGGCCTGCCCACTCCTGGCGAGCTCTTCGAGGAAGGCTGTCCACTACACACTGAAGCTCTTGAGAGCATATTCCAGAGGCCTGAACCGAATATGAGTCAGATGCTCTCCATGATGAAGCCATTGCCCCACGATGCTCCTTATCCAACAGAGTTTTTTGTTGAAGACTTTGAGTACCTGCCCAGAACCATCTATCACATTATCCGGCGGACTCTCTGGCCTATCAAAGGGCACTCTCCAAATGCCAAGATCGAGGGTGCAATGAAGACTCTGATATTCTGTATCCTTCATGGCAAATGCTTCAACGCACAGGATTTCTTCATACGCCAACTAGCTGCATCAGGCTCAGATCTGTTTGGTTTAAAGTACTATGCTCCTTGGGTAATGAGACTGATCAAGCTTCACTCTGCGATCTCATATCAGCCCTCAGCCCGCAACCATCGGATCTTCTTGCCAGATGTGGATACCTCTGCTAAAGCTATATATCCTGAGCCTGCCAAGCAACCTTTGAGTCTTCAGAATGCAGAATACCAGAGCTTCACTCAGAACGATGAAGGTGTTGAAGCCATCTCCAGGGTGTATCCTTTGGCTGGCACTACACGTGCGCCGCACCCTGCTTCAACTGAAGCCACTGATAGTGCAACTGCTTCAAGACCCAAGAAGCGCGCTTATGTTCTCAATAACCGAGAGCTTCTTGTGGCCCTTCATCAAAAACAAGATAGGCATCATGACTGGCTAAAGCGTCAGATGAAAAGCCTCTTGGTGGATGTTAATCGTCTTCGAAATCTTGCCACCAAGAATGCTTTCGTCACTCATGAAACCTGTCGTCGTACATGGAAAGGGCTATCAATGATGTGTACTAAAGCTGAACTTGAAGAGGATGGCTTCACTGAGCGATTCAAGTTTGACACCACACCTCCAAGAAGGGCTGTGATGCGAAACACATCATCACTTGAAGACTCTGAGTTTTCTTCATCTGCTGCCATAGTCACTGCCAGAATCATTGATGAAGAAGACGATGCTACATCACCGCCACCTGCTTCAGCACCTCCAAGCTCTTCTGCACCGCCAAACACCTCCAATGACCCTGCTGCTTCTGGGAACGAATAGACACTCTATGTCTTCAAACCTTTTTGGTCCTTGCTGACAAAAGGGGGAGAAGCATATGGGTTGATAGTCTTCAAGCGGGTCCATATGGGCGGGTGCTTTATGTCTTGCTATATTTTGCTTCGTGCTTACAACTCTTGTTTTTGCTTCATTTGGTTCTTTGAGTTGTAACACTAAAACTCGATGGTCGTCTGCTACTTGTTTGCCACCCTGTTTTGCGAAGATAAATTCCGCACTTATCTCATTCTGCAGACGTCCATTTTCCATTATGCATGTCATTATCTTCATATACTTTCACATGCATAGTAGATTGTCATCATAAGCTGAAGTGGATCTCCACAAGTACAACCTGCCATGTGCATTTGCATTCCAAAAGCAAATTAACTTATATGCACATCTTCAGGGGGAGCCCTTGCAACTTATGAAGACAATTCCTTATCCTCTACAATTTCACAGACTATATTCCCCGTTGAAAACTTCAACTAGTTTGTCATCAATCACAAAAAAGGGGGAGATTGTAAGTGCATCTAGTGCCACCCCTAGTTGGTTTTGGAGTATTGACGACAAACTTAGTTGAGGGACTAATGTGTTTGTGAGAATTGCAGGATAACACAAGTAGAAGTCCCTCATTGATTCGGTTTCACTACCAGAGATGACCCCTAAAATGTATGAAGACATTGAAGCCAAAGGTGGTATATGAAGATATTCACATTGAAGACTATGACAAAAGAAGACACGTTATGAAGCCTACGGAGCTCGAAGACCTAAATCTTTCATAGTTCTTTTTCTTTTTGTGTTGAGTCATAGGAACCACCGTACTGTTAAGTGGGGTCCAGGAGAACCAGTCAGAATGACTGAAGTGATGCCTAAACCAAAAACCTATGTCTTCGAGTGAAGACAATGAGAGCGAATCTTGTCCAGAGCCGGACAAGTCAGCTTTGCTTGTAGCCCAAGTAAAGTTGCCATCTGACCGTTGAGACACGTGTCAGTTCCTTAGTGACCCAGGGTCATTTCGGACAAATCAGGTTGGGTTGCCAAGTGGCTATAAATAGCCCACCCCCTACAACCATAAACGGTTGGCTGCTCAAATTTTAGTGCACGGCTTTTGTCGTTTGAGAGCAACCCACCTCAAAGCCTCTGAGAGAAAATTCCTAGCGAGGAGAAAAGCCCTAACCACCTAGAGCCAGAGAACATTGGGCATCACTTAAGTCTTCTTGTCTGTTTGATCTGAAGACTTATTACACTTGAGGATTGTGCATCCCCAGACGGTTAGGCGTCGCGTTCAGAGCATCCAAGAGACATTGTGGATTGCCAGTGAACGCAGTCTGTGAAGGCTTGGGAGTCTACCTTGAAGACTTACCAGAGTGATTGGGCGAGGACTAAGTGACCTTAGATCAAGGAGAATACGGTGAGGACTTGGTGTCCTGAGCTGCGTGTTCAGGACTGGGTGTCCGAGACTGTGTGTCCTAAGGTTTAAATACCTAGCCGCTCCAACCAGACGTACAGTTTTCACAGCAACTAGAACTGGTGCAACACATCATTGTCTTCAACGAGTCACTGGTTTCATTTTCACTTCCTTTTACGTATTGTTACTCATTGTGAAGCCATTGCATGCTTGCTATATCTTTTGTCTTCACAACATAATTGTATGATTTGTTTGGCTTCATAACCTCTTCCTACCTGATCCTTATTACACTGCAGCTACTTGTCATTGTGCTTTCACTCTGTTGAATACTTGATCATGGCTTGCCTAGTGTAATCTAACTTCCGCTGCATAGTGATAGGCATATCTCTACTATTTGTCTTCATAACTTCCATGTTTTGAAGACTTTCATAAAAATCGCCTATTCACCCCCCCCCCCCTAGTCGATATAACGCACTTTCAAGGGGTCTTCTAGGTGGATGTGGACTGGCTTTGTTTCACCGGCCGACTGAAATGCTGACTCTGAAGCAGGCTTCTTGGCTCGCAACAAATCACTCAGATCGGCATTTTTCTTGTATTCTTCCAGCTCCACCACTGCCATTTGCTCATCAGCAATTTTGGAGCCTTTCTGGAGGCACTCCTCTACTCTCTGCCGACTCCTCGTAACTGTGATCACACATCTGGGTCTGGGCATCTTCAACTTAAGATATACGTAACATGGACAGGCCATGAAACGAGCATATGCGGGCCTACCCAGAATAGCTTGATAGGCATTGTGGAAATCCACTACCTCGAACGTCAACTTCTCCTTCGGTAATTCTTGGAATCACCGAAAACCACATCAAGAGCAATCTGCCCGAGTGACTTTGCCTTCTTTCCTGGGATCACACCGTGGAACTGCATGTTGCTCTCACTGAGTTTGGACATCAGAATGCCAATCCCTTGGAGGGTCTTGGCATACAGAATGTTCAGACCACTGCCACCATCCATAAGAACTTTGGTCAGTCGGGTGCCCCCAACGACTAGGTCGACCACCAATGCATGGCGCCCGGGGTAGCAACGTCTGCTGGGTGATCGGATTTGTCGAAGGTAATGGGAGTCTTTGACCACTTCAGGTATGTTGTAGTTGCCGGAGAAACCATGTTCACTTCTTTGTTAATGACCTTTAGTCGAGTTTTGCTCTCTACGTCAGCAAAAATCACCAAAGTAGCGTTGACATTGGGGTAACCATCGTGTTCTTCCTTCTCTTCATCCTTATCAGAGTCCTTCTCAGTGGGTTGACCCTCTCGGTACTACTGAATCAGGAGTCGACATTGTTGAGTGGTATGCTTGGGCAGAATAAAGTTACCCTCTTCATCCTTTTTCGTGTGGATGTGACACGGCAAGTCCAGGACGTCCTGTCCCGACTAATCTTTCACCTTTTTGGGCACCCACGGCCTTTTAGGTTTTCCCTTGAAATTTCCTTGATTCAAGACTGCGGCCTTGGTGGGACCCGCAGGTTCAGCTTTACATTTTTGCTTTTGGCTGGTGTTTCCACACCTCCAGTGTCCTGGTCGACCAGTTTCCCCTTACCATTATGGAGTCGGTCTTCTTCTTCACCATTTGCATACCGAGTGGCAATTTCCATCATTCGGCCCACAGACATGTCTCCAGAGCGACCGAACTTTAGGATGAGCTCTCTGTACCAGACGCCCTCCTTGAAGGCGCAGACTGCCTGGTGTTGTCACACATTTTCCACCACATGGTGAAGGGTAGTCCATCTCTGGATGAAATCTCTCAAAGTTTCATTCGGCTTCCGAACACAATGTTGAAGGAAATATGCCCTAGAGGCAATAATAAAGTTGTTGTTTATATGTCCTTATATCATGATAATTTTTTATTATTCATGCTATAATTGTATTAACTAGAAACTTAGTACATGTTTGAATACATAGACATACAGAGTGTCCCTAGTATGCCTCAACTTGACTAGCTCGATAATCAAGGATGGTTAAGTTTCCTAGCCATGGACATGTGTTGTCATTTGATGAATGGGATCACATCATTAGAGAATGATGTGATGGACTAGACCCATCCGTTCGCTTAGCACTATGATCGTTTAGTTTATTGCTATTGCTTTCTTTATGACTTATACATGTTCCTGTGACTATGAGATTATGCAACTCCCGAATACCAGAGGAACACTTAGTGTGATATCAAATGTCACAACGTAACTGGGTGATTATAAAGATGCTCTACAGGTGTTTCCAATGGTGTTTGTTGAGTTGGCATAGATCGAGATTACGATTTGTCACTCCGTGTATCGGAGAGGTATCTCTGGGCCCTCTAGGTAATGCACATCACAATAAGCCTTGCAAGCAATGTGACTAATGAGTAAAGAGATGATGCATTACGTAACGAGTAAAGAGACTTGCCGGTAACGACATTGAACTAGGTATGATGATACCGACAATCGAATCTGGGCCAAGTAACATACCAATGACAAAGGGAACAACGTATGTTGTTGTGCGGTTTGACCGATAAAGATCTTCGTAGAATATGTAGGAACCAATATGAGCATCCAGGTTCCGCTATTGGTTATTGACCGAAGATGTGTCTCGGTCATGTCTACATAGTTCTCAAACCCGTAGGGTCCGCACGCTTAACGTTCGATGATGATATGTATTATGAGTTATGTGATTTGATGTACCGAAGGTTGTTCGGAGTCCTGGATGAGATCACGAACATGACGAGGAGTCTCGAAATGGTCGAGACATAAAGATTCATATATTGGAAGGTTACATTTGGACACCGGAATGGTTCGGGTCGTTTCGGATAAGTTTTGGAGTCCGGGGGTTACCGGAACCCCCTCCGAGAAGTTATTAGGCCTTATGGGCTTAGTGGTGGAAGAGAGGAGGCAGGCCAAGAGGTGGCGCGCACCACCCCCCTAGCCCAAACTGAATTGGACTAGGGCTAAGGGGGCCGACCCCCCCCCCTTTCCTTCTCTTCTTTCTCTCCTTCCTTCTTCTCCTACCTGGACTAGGAAAGGGGGAACCTACTCCTACTAGGAGTTGGATTCCCCCCCTTGGGCGCGCCCCTTGTGGCCGGCCCTCCTCCTCCCCTAGTTCATATATGGGGGAGGGGGCACCCCATAGACACACAAGTTGATCTTTAGCCATGTGCGGTGCCCCCCTTCACAGTTTTCCACCTCGGTCATATTGTCGTAGTGCTTAGGCAAAGCCCTGCGTCGTAACTTCATCATCACCATCAACACGCCGTCGTGCTGACGGAACTCACCCTCGGCCTCAGCTGGATCAGGAGTACGAGGGACGTCACCGAGTTGAATGTGTGCAGATTGTGGAGGTGCCGTGCGTTTGGTACTTGATCGGTTGGATCACGAAGACCTTCGACTACATCAACCGCGTTACTTACGCTTCTGCTTTCGGTCTATGAGGGTATGAAGACACACTCACCCCTCCCGTTGATATGCATCTCCTAGATAGATCTTGCGTGATCGTAGGAATTTTTTTGAAATACCGCATTCCCCAACAGTGGCATCCGAGCCAGGTCTATGTGTAGATGTTATATGCACGAGTAGAACACAAAGAGTTGTGGGTGATAATAGTCATACTGCTTACCAACATGTCATACATTGATTCAGCGGTATTGTTGGATGAAGCGGCCCATACCGACATTACATGACCGCGTTCATGAGACTGGTTCTACGACGTTCTTCGCACACAGGTGGCTAGTGGCTATCTGTTTCTCCAGCTTTAGTTGAATCGAGTGTGACTACGCCCGGTCCTTGTTGAAGGTTAAAACATCACACTTGACGAAAAATCATTGTGGTTTTTGATGCGTATGTAAGAAAGGTTCTTGCTAAGCCCGTAGCAGCCACGTAAAACTTGCAACAACAAAGTAGAGGAAGTCTAACTTGTTTTTGCAGGGCATGTAGTGATGTGATATGGTCAAGATGTGATTATATAAATTGTTGTATGAGATGATCATGTTTTGTAACACAGTTATTGGCAACTGGCAGGAGCCATATGGTTGTTGCTTTATTGTATGAAATGCAATCACCATGTAATTGCTTTACTCTATCACTAAGCGGTAGTGATAGTCGTAGAAGCAATAGTTGGTGTGACGACAACGATGCTACGATGGAGATCAAGGTGTCAAGCCGGTGACGATGGTGATCATGACGGTGCTTTGGAGATGGACATCAAAGGCACAAGATAATGATGGCCATATCATATCACTTGTGTTGATTGCATGTGATGTTTATCCTTTATTCATCTTATTTTGCTTAGTTTGGCGGTGGCATTATAAGATGATCTCTCACTAAATTTCAAGGTACAAGTGTTCTCCCTGAGTATGCACTGTTGCTATAGTTCGTCGTGCTGAGACACCACGTGATGATCGGGTCTGATAAGCTCTACGTTCACATACAACGGGTGCAAGCCAGTTTTGCACACAGAATACTCGGGTTAAACTTGACGAGCCTAGCATATGCAGATATGGCCTCGGAACACTGAGACCGAAAGGTTGAGCGTGAATCATATAGTAGATATGATCAACATAGTGATGTTCACCATTGAAAACTACTCCATCTCACGTGATGATTGAACATGGTTTAGTTGATATGGATCACGTGATCACTTAGATTATTAGAGGGATGTCTATCTAAGTGGGACTTCTTAAGTAATATGATTAATTGAACTTTAATTTATCATGAACTTAGTACCTGATAGTATTTTGCATGTCTATGTTGTTGTAGATAAATGGCCCGTTCTTCTGTTCCTTTGAATTTTAATGCGTTCCTAGAGAAAGCTAAGTGAAAGTTGATGGTAGCAACTACACGGACTGGGTCTGTAACTTGAGGATTATCCTCATTGCTGCACAGAAGAATTATGTCCTGGAAGCACCGCTAGGAGCAAAGCCCGCTGTAGGAGCAACACCAGATGTTATGAACGTCTGGCAGAGCAAAGCTGATGACTACTCGATAGTTCAGTGTGCCATGCTTTATGGCTTAGAATCGGGACTTCAATGACATTTTGAACGTCATGGAGCATATGAGATGTTGCAGGAGTTAAAGTTAATATTTCAAGCAAATGCCCGAATTGAGAGATATGAAGTCTCTAATAAGTTCTATAGCTGCAAGATGGAGGAGAATAGTTCTGTTAGTGAACATATACTCAGAATGTCTGGGTACCACAACCACTTGACTCAACTAGGAGTTAATCTTCCTGATGATAGTGTCATTGACAGAGTTCTTCAATCACTGCCACCAAGCTACAAAAGCTTCGTGATGAACTATAATATGCAAGGGATGGATAAGACAATTCCCGAGCTCTTCACGATGCTAAAAGCTGCGGAGGTAGAAATCAAGAAGGAGCATCAAGTGTTGATGGTTAACAAGATCACTAGTTTCAAGAAAAATGGCAAAGGGAAGAAGGGGAACTTCAAGAAGAACGGCAAGCAAGTTGCTGCTCAAGTGAAGAAACCCAAGTCTGGACGTAAGCCTGAGACTGAGTGCTTCTACTGCAAAGGGACTGGTCACTGGAAGCGGAACTGCCCCAAGTATTTGGCAGATAAAAAGGATGGCAAAGTGAAAGGTATATTTGATATACATGTTATTGATGTGTACCTTACTAATGCTTGTAGTAGCACCTGGGTATTTGATACTGGTTCTGTTGCTAATATTTGCAACTCGAAACAGGGGCTATGGGTTAAGTGAAGATTGGCGAAAAGGACGAGGTGACGATGCGCGTGGGAAATGGTTCCAAAGTCGATATGATCGCCGTCGGCACACTACCTCTACATCTACCTTCGGGATTACTATTAGACATGAATAATTGTTATTTGGTGCCAGCGTTAAGCATGAACATTATATCTGGATCTTGTTTGATGTGAGACGGTTATTCATTTAAATCAGAGAATAACGGTTGTTCTATTTATAAGAGTAATATCTTTTATGGTCATGCACCCTTGATGAGTGGTCTATTTTATTGAATCTCGGTAGTAGTGATACAACATATTCATAATGTTGAAGCCAAAAGATGCAGAGTTGATAATGATGGTGCAACTTATTTGTGGCACTACCGTTTAGGTCATATCGGTGTAAAGCGCATGAAAGAAAACTCCATACAGATGGACTTTTGGAACCACTTGATTATGAATCACTTGGTACTTGCGAACCGTGCCTCATGGGCAAGATGACTAAAACACCGTTCTCCGGTACTATGGAGAGAGCAACAGATTTGTTGGAAATCATACATACAGATGTATGTGGTCCGATGAATATTGAGGCTCGTGGCGGATATCGTTATTTTCTCACCTTCACAGATGATTTAAGCAGATATGGTTATATCTACTTAATGAAACATAAGTCTGAAACATTTGAAAAGTTCAAAGAATTTCAGAGTGAAGTGGAAAATTATCGTAACAAGAAAATAAAGTTTCTATGATCTGATCGTGGAGGAGAATATTTGAGTTACGAGTTTGGTCTTCATTTAAAACAATGTGGAATAGTTTCGCAACTCACGCCACCGGGAACACCACAGCGTAATGGTGTGTCCGAATGTTGTAACTACACTTTATTAGATATGGTGCGATCTATGATGTCTCTTACTGATTTACCACTTTCGTTTTGGGGTTATGCTTTAGAGACGGCTGCATTCATGTTAAATAGGGCACCATCGAAATCCGTTGAGACGACACCATATGAATTGTGGTTTGGCAAGAAACCCAAGTTGTCATTTCTTAAAGTTTGGGGCTACGATGCTTATGTGAAAAAGCTTCAACCTGATAAGCTCAAACCCAAATCTGAGAAATGTGTCTTCATAGGATACCCAAAGGAGAATGTTGGGTACTGTCACATCCCTAGTCTGGTATGACTTAGACTAGCTAGCTATTTGTGCATCATATTTAAATTTCATTTAAATTTGAAATGAGGATTGGTGGAACCCTCAGAATCATTTTTGAAAATGACCCAAATAAAAATTTCTCCAAAAGGGTCCAAGAAAATGCTCATGTTGCCCTCTGAAAATATTGGACAGAGATAAAAAAAATCAAAACAATATTTTTAGGAGCTCATGGACATTTATTTTGGCCATTTGGATTAATTCGATAAATATTTGCATTGGAAATATATTTCTATATATATGAAATATGGCCCAAAAATTATGCCAATGATAAAAGAGCTCTGGAATAATATATCCAGCTCCTGCAAAAATTGGCATAATAAAATTAAATGATTTAATATATTTATTAAATCAAACAAATGTCAGAAAATTAAAAAAGAAAACAGAAATAAAAGGAAGGAGGGACTTACCTGGGCCTCCCCTCCCCTGTGCGGCCCAGCTGGCCGGCCCAGCCGACTGGCTAGCGCCAGTCGTCCCCCTCCTCGCGCCAGGAGGCCAGGGGCGTGTGGCCGGCGCGTGCGCACCGTCGTGCCGCCACGGCACCTGCCTGCCTGTCCTCCCCCTCGACGCCTGGACGTCCGGAACGTCGCCACGCAGCCGCCCCGGTCCTTTTCCCCTCCCTCTCGCTCTCCCTCCTCCCTGGTTCTCTCTTCCCCGAGCGCACCCGAGCGCAGCCGTCGCCATCGCTCGCCGTTGCCATGGCCACCGGCCTCCCCTCGCCTCCCTGACATGCTTCCGAGCTCCGCCACAGCCCCCTCCACCTCCTCGTCGAGCCACGAACCTCCGGACGCCCTGTGTAGCCGCCATCGCCACCGTCTTCCTCCTCGGGCTCCGTCGTCCGCCGACGTCGATTCGCCGTCACCAGGTCTTCCCCGACCCCGCTGTGCTGCTCTGCGTGATCGCGATGAGCTCCGCCGCCGTTCCCCTCTCTTCTCCCTCCCGTTCCCGTGCCGTAGCGCCGCTCCCCACCACGGCCGAAGCCTCTCGCCGCCGTCCATGTCGCCGTCGCCGTCTCGGCCCGCCTCCGCCCAAACCAAGCCTCCCTTCGCGCTCCTGGTGCCACGAGGGTGCCGCCGGGCCCCTCAGGTGGCCTCCCCGTGCCCCGCAGCCCGATCCCGCTCGCGCCCGAACTCCGGCCGCCGCCGCGAGCTTCGCTCCGGCGAGCTCCGGCCGTCCCCGCTCCTTCCACCTGTCCCTACCAGATGCGCGAGAGCCCGGGCTACGCCCCGGTGCTCTCAGACGCCGTCCCCGTGGCCTGTGGCGCGGACTCCGCCGCGTCCAGAGGTCGCCGGCGACGAGCCCCCGTCGCCTGAGCCCTGCCAGGTGGGGCCGGCCCGTCAGGTGATTAGCTTAGTGCTAATCACCGTTAACTAACCCCCCCCTGACGCTGACCAGTGGGCCCGACCCCCCCTAACCTTTTAATTAAATTAAATTAACCCCTGTTAACCCCCTGTCACTGACGTGTGGGTCCCACACGTCAGGTTTGACCTGGACAGCCGCGTTGACCCGCTGACGTCGTGCTGACGTCATGCTGGCGCAGTATATAAATTCTGGATTTAATTAAATCAGGAAAATCCAGAAATTGATTTAAACTTCAAAAATTCATAACAATTCAACCGTAGCTCAGATTAAAATAATTTATATATGAAAAATTATCAGAAAAATGCAATCTTTCCATCTGTACTAGTTTCATGCATGAAAACCAACCTATACATGCTGAATATGGGAAAACACATTATGGCATATATAAGAGACCTAATTTAGAAATGCATTTGAACCTTTGGTTCAAATGGACTTCAAACCAATTGAATACTAGTTGCATTAGCTCAACAGCATCACATCTACATGCCATGTTCATGCATCATATTGTTGCATATGATTGTGTATTGATTGCCGGCACCGTTCCTTCTCGATAGGTCCTGCTCCGGAGACGTTCCAGAGTACCTGTCTGTGAAGCAGTGCCTCCCTTGTTGATTTACCAGGCAAGCAACCCCCTTGTTCATTTCGATAAAACCCTACTCTCTCGCTCCTGCTCTCAGTTATTGCATTAGGACAACAACGATTCATCTGCTACTTTGTGCTGCGGTAGTTGAACCCATTCCTCTGCATGACCTGTCATTGCCACAGTAAATAGTTGAAACCCACTAGCATGTGTAGGAGTTGATTGAAGCCACTGATGTGTTCCTACCATGCTATGCCTGCTATTGCTTAGAGTTGTGTCAGGTCTGGTTCATTGGGAATGAATTGGAGTGTCACGATATGTTCTGATGCTGAGAGTGAAGTGTGTGAACACGATTTGGTAAAGGTAGCGGTGAGAGGCCATGTAGGAGTACATGGTGGGTTGTCTCACTGGAACCGTCCTTAAGCCCTGAGTTCTGTGTATGTTGTCCAATGACTCGATACTACCACACATTGGGCTCC
Organism: Triticum aestivum; assembly: GCF_018294505.1. Lineage (NCBI taxonomy): Eukaryota > Viridiplantae > Streptophyta > Magnoliopsida > Poales > Poaceae > Triticum > Triticum aestivum. Next base: position 223,510,816 of record NC_057797.1, read on the forward strand.
GGGCGCTCCAAGCCCTCTCGACTTATTAACCAACTTGATCTCTGTCCAGGAGTCGCAACTAGTTTCTGGTGTTTGTAGGTAGTGCTATTTTTCTACCAAGTGGCACCCGGCAGGGTGGGCTTGGGACAGACTAGGCACACGTGGCCCGGTGTACCGAGTGGCACCCGGTTGGTGGGCTCGGGAACCCTGTACACATCGTTTGGGGCCGTAAGCGACACCCCGGCCGGATCTCCTTGCGGATGGAACCCGAATAGGCGATAAACCTGGACTAGAGTCTTGTGTGGTTAGTCAGGTCGTGGCCGACACCCTCGCCAGGCTTCCGCTTGAAGGTTGCCGAGATACATGACGTGTACATGGCGGTAAGTGGCGAGAGCGTGTGTGAAGAAGTACACCCCTGCAGGGTTAACATGATCTATTCGAATAGCCGGGTCCGCGGTTATGGACTTCTTGGATGCTTACATGGTACATAGACAACTTGAAGTGGATACTATAAAATGCTCAAGACAAGTGTGAGTGCTATGGATGGCCTTCTCGTAGGGAGACGGGGATGAATCCATAGTAGTGTATTGTGTGGTGATTAGTGGACTCGTGTACGTTGTTTCACCTCCAGAGTTTCTGGTAGTCGTAGAACAGGATAGCCACAGAGTCAAAGCTGGCTTGCTGCAACTAAACCCCACATTACCTCTTGATACAAATGCATGTATGATAGGATCTGATGTAAGTCTTGCTGAGTACCTTTGTACTCATGTTGCTTTATTTATGTTTTTGCAGCGGAGACTTCGGTCTTACTAGTGTTCTCGTGGACTTCGACTAGTAGCTAGTACCTCAGCTACGATCTTGATCGGATGTTGTAGATAGTCAGGCTCTTCAGCCTTTTTCATTTGTAGATGTCTGTACCCAGACATGTAATGCTTCCGCTTGTTGCTTGTATGCTCTGTATGACGGGTCTTGTGACCCCTGTTTGCAATAAATGCTATGATGGCTCTTCTGAGCCTTTATCTATATAATTGTTGAGTTATGCTGTGATGCCATGTTGTACAGCACATACTTGCATGTTATGCGTACGTGTAATGTGTAGTGCTATGTGTGGGATCTGACTATCTAGTTGTTTATCTTTAGTAGCCTCTCTTACCGGGAAATGTCTCCTAGTGTTACCGCTGAGCCATGGTAGCTTGCTACTGCTCTGGAACACTTAGGCTGGCCGGCATGTGTCCTTCTTCGTTCCTGTGTCTGTCCCTTCGGGGAAATGTCACGCTTTGAGTACCGGAGTCCTGTTAGCCCGCTACAGCCCGGTTTACCGGAGTCCTGCTAGCCCAGTGCTACAGCCCGGACCCACTTGCTGATGACCGACACGTTCGAAGCTGGGTCATGGATGCCTGTCCCTGTAAGTCTGTGCCACTTTGGGTTTACGACTAGTCATGTCAGCCCGGGCTCCTTATCATATGGATGCTAGCGACACTATCATATACGTGAGCCAAAAGGCGCAAACGGTCCCGGGAAAAGGTAAGACGACACCCGTGGGGATACCGTGCGTGAGGCCGCAAAGTGATATGAGGTGTTACCGGCTAGATCGATGTGACATCGAGTCGGGGTCCTGACAGCTTTGGTATCAGAGCCTGACTGCCTGTAGGTTTACCAAGCCATACTGGTCGAAGTTGAGTCTAGAAATTCTTTAGTTATGTAAGGGAATTGATTGTGGGAAGGAACGTAAGGCTCTTTTTACTCCTTATACCTCATGGCCTTCTGATCTGAGTCATCCTATCTTTCCTACGGGGTTAAGGAACTAGGCTTTCTCTTCCGTCTATCAGGATCACGTGTTACTACTCCGTAGTCCCATAGGACTGGTTGATCAGAGTCATACCCCAGTTTTGAGTATTTCCAGTGTAGTCTGTTTAGTACTATCCCAGAACCTTGAGTGGTGATGTTGAGTTGTTGTACTACCCCATTTTTAGTATGATGTCTCATTCTGAGCATTTTACTGCCGTTATGCTGCCGGAATTGCCCTAGGAGTTCGAGTGATACTAACTCCTTGTCCTACATTCTACAGTCCATAGTTGATGCTGATTCCGTCCTTGGTTCGTTTCTCAGGATGTCATCGGCTAAGCGAAGTTCCGTCGCTCGTAGCCAGAACCATGGAGATGGTAGGGATGAGGATCCTCCTGACCAGCCTTCGTTGACAGAGTTCATGCTAGAGATGGAGAGGAACAAGCGTGAGTCTAATCGTTTGTTGGCACGTATCGAGGAGAACACCGCACATCAGTTCAAAGGGATCTGCTGACCATTCATGACTTTATCCGCTTGCACCCACCTACTTTTCATCATTCCATCGAGCCACTCGATGCAGATGACTGGCTCCGTAGCATCACCCATAAGCTGCGTTCCGCGAACGTAGCTGAAGATGACAAGGTCACTTATGCCACATATCACCTAGAAGGTCCTGCTAGTCTTTGGTGGCAGAACTATGAGGCTATGCTTCCAGTTGGCCAGATTCCTACCTGGAAGGATTTCACTGAGGCTTTTCGCGAGCATCACATTCCCCAGGCCCTCATTGATCGCAAGAGAGAAGAGTTCTGTAGTTTCACCCAGAGTAAGATGGCTGTTGATGCTTATAGCAGAGAATTCGAGAACCTTGCCCGCTATGCCACAGAAGAAGTGTCCACGGACGCCAAGAAGCAAGCTAGGTTCCGGAAGGGTCTCAACCCCAAGTTGCGTCGTGATCTCCACCTGCATCATTGTGATACATTCCAAGCCCTTGTGAACAAGGCCATCAATGCAGAGACAGCTCAACTCACTTACGAGGAGTCTCGTAAGCACACCCGTGATTTGGGATCTTCCTCCGGTTCTAGTTCCCAGAAGCGCCGGATTTGGGTTCCAAACTCCGCTCTTCCTTCCGGATATGCACCGAGGCCATCCTATGTGGTGCCTTCTCCAGCTCAGTCGTATGTTCCACCCAGGCCTACTGGTAGACCGTTTGTCAGTGCGGGTCCCCGTCCAACCTCAGGGACTTGCTTCACATGCGGGAAGCCAGGACACTATGCACGTGACTGCTCTCAGACTAGTTATGCTCCACCCCAGCCCGAGAAGACTGTTGGCTGTATTAAGCCATCACGCAAGATGATCAGTGTCAAGTCAGCCCCCACTGAACGTGGACGTGTGCATCACGTCTCAGCTAAAGACGCTCATGATGATCCAGATGTCGTTCTTGGCACACTCCTTGTCAATTGTCACCCAGCATCAGTTCTATTCGATACTGGAGCATCTCACTCCTTCATTTCTGAAGGCTATGCTCGTTTGCACGACATGTCATTTTGTGATATGCCAACTCCGCTTGAAATCCAAACCCCAGGGTCTAGATGGCAGACCACCAGAATCAGCCATAGTAATGAAATCCTTGTTGATAGACTTGTATTCCTTGCATCACTTGTAGCCCTCAAGTCTTCAGATATTAACATCATCTTGGGTATGGACTGGATGACAGCTCATCATGCCAAGATTGATTGTTACACAAGATCTGTTCAACTTACACACCCATCTGGCAAGATAGTCACCGTCTCCACTAGAGTTGCAAAGCGTCAGCTCTATTCTCTTAATGCCAGCCCTCTTCCAGACCTTGAAGATATCCCGGTAGTCCGTGACTTTCCGGATGTCTTTCCAGAGGAACTGCCAGGTGTTCCACCTGACAGAGATGTAGAGTTCGTCATAGATCTTATCCCAGGAACAGCTCCAATCTCCCGGAGACCTTACAAGATGGCACCCCTAGAACTAGCCGAGCTTAAGAAACAACTCGATGAGTCCTTGCAAAAGGGTTTCATCCGTCCTAGTTCTTCTCCTTGGGCTTGCCCCGTCCTCTTCGTCAAGAAGAAAGACGGTACGGACCGGATGGTTGTAGATTATCGTCCCGTTAATTTGGTCACGATAAAGAACAAGTATCCGCTTCCCAGGATCAACGACCTGTATGATCAGCTCGCTGGATCCTCAGTCTTCTCCAAGATGGATTTAAGGTTAGGCTACCATCAAATCAAGATCAGAAATGGGGACATTCCCAAGACAGCTTTTGTTACTCGTTATGGTCAGTACGAGTACACCGTCATGTCCTTTGGCCTAACCAACGCCCCAGCCACATTCTCCCGCTTGATGAACTCGATCTTCATGGAGTACTTAGATAAGTTCGTCGTGGTTTACCTCGATGATATTCTTATTTACTCGAAGAACGAGGAAGAGCATGCCGAACATCTTAGACTTGTGTTAGAAAAACTCAGAGAGCACCGCCTTTATGCCAAGTTCTCCAAGTGTGAATTTTGGTTGCCAGAAGTGACCTACCTAGGCCACGTAATCTCTGGTAAGGGCATTGCTGTCAATCCCGAGAGAGTTCAAGCCGTTCTCGATTGGACTCCACCTGAGACCGTGAAACAAGTTAGGAGTTTCCTTGGTCTAGCCAGCTATTGTCGCCGCTTTGTTGAAAACTTCTCCAAAGTAGCCAAACCCCTCACGGAACTTCTCAAGAAAGATAAAAAGTTTGAGTGGTCCCCACAGTGTGAGTACAGTTTTCAGGAACTGAAAAGACGCCTGACTTCTGCTCCCATACTTGTGCCACCGGATTTCACTAAAGACTTTATTATCTACTGCGACGCCTCACGACAAGGACTAGGTTGCATTCTTATGCAGGATCGTCATGTGATTGCCTATGCATCTCGACAGTTGCATCCACATGAGGAGAATTATCCTACACATGATCTAGAGCTTGCAGCCGTAGTCTATGCACTCAAGACTTGGCGACATTACCTCCTTGGTAAACGTTGCGAGATCTACACCGATCACCAGAGTCTCAAGTATATCTTCACCCAACCGGATCTGAACCTTAGGCAAAGACGTTGGTTGGAGTTGATCACAGATTATGATCTAGGGATTACCTACACCCCAGGCAAAGCCAATGTCATGGCTGATGCTCTAAGCCGTAAATCCTATTGCAACAATCTCATGTTGCAGCAAGGCCAACCACTTCTCCATGAGGAATTCTGTAAGCTTAACCTTCACATTGCGCCTCGCGGATTCCTTTCTACCCTGGTGGCGAAACCTGATCTTGAAGATCGGATTATCGCTGCTCAAAAGCAAGACACAGGAATTTCTCGGATCAAGAGAAACATTAAGAAGGGAGTTGGTGGATGTTTCTCTATGGATGATCGTGGTGTTGTTTTCTTTGAGAATCGCTTGGTGGTTCCCAAGAAGCAACATCTTCGGCAGTTGATTCTTAAGGAGGCGCATGAATCTCCTCTCACAATTCATCCCGGTAGCTCTAAGATGTATCAGGACCTACGCCAGAGGTTCTGGTGGACTAGGATGAAGAGAGAAATCGCTGAGTTCATTGCTAAATGTGACGT